>NC_083485.1:8985659-9068159 GCF_030014155.1 Tachysurus vachellii
GCAAATCCTTTCTTTCTCCACACTTTGGCCTTTCCTTCACTTTGTTAATCTTTGTTCCAGAACTTTTCTGGCTCATCTCTGTATTTCACTGTAAATTACTCCTTGGCCTTCTGATTGTTATTACAGATGATTGTTTTGCAGCTTGTGGTACTGTATATATCTGCTCTCTATATCTTCTTCGAATGATAGGCTGTGATCTCTTCACTCTGGCCCAATGAAGGATGTTTGTGATGCATCTGTTCAATTTGCTGTTGTCGTGTTCCTTGGCCAAAATGTTTGGTGTCTGTTGCTCAGTACAGCAGTGGTTTCTTTCTTTTTCAGGACATTTCAAGTTGTTGTACTGTTTATGCTCACTGTTTTTGCAATGCCTCTAATAAATGTTCTGTCTATTCTCAGCTTCAGAACGGCTTACATTTCTCCCATAGAAAGATTCCCCGATCTTCATCATGGCTTATCCTTTTAATCTCAAATTCAGTCCTAACAGATGAAACTGAAGGCTAAATCCACGAGTACATATTGAAAGCTTTTTATTGTTTAAACAAAACCAAGATTGTGTCATTTTAGATTAAATGACACAATCTTGGGGAACAAGAACCACCTGCCAGTCACATATTCCAAAAATTTTGGTTGCCTAAAAACTGGGTAGTCTGGTACAAAATGTTGTTATGTTTAACACACCTATATATTGAAATTTTAAGCTCTCTTTTCCTATTCATCTTTTGATCTACAGTCTACACAAAAGCAATTGAATTTGCCTTGTGGTTCCAATAGTATCAGAGTGGGCTGTAACTATAAAGTATTCCTGGAATAACAGACTACTACTATTAATAATAATAATAATAATAATAATAATAATAATAATAATAATAATAATAATAATAATAATAATATACTGGACAAGAATTATACATGGCTGGTTTATAACAGTATAGAGTCAACAGTATCACTATTCGCTTCTGTCTCTTAAAGTATATAGTACACAAGAAGCCAAAGAAGCCTCAAATCCATTTAATTGACTGCTAATAAATCAAACAAAGTTAAATTGATGTTGGGATTATATTTTACATTAAGTCTTACTGTGTCATTCCCAGGCATTGATCATTATTACAAAACGGCAAAGCCGCTTCAGTGTGAAGCAAGAAAATAGAACGTTCTGTCTGCTTTCTGGATTAGTAGAGCTATTTGCAGAACTTGGTCTTTCTCTCTTTTACCCTCTGGAGACAGCTGTGCCCAGCATGTGCACACTGACCGCCTGTAGCATATGCGCTATAAAGTAAAGACAGAGGTGGCTATGTGGTGCAGATCTAGTTATATGTATGGGTTTGTTGGTTTTATTGTTGGTCAAACAAACAAACAAACAAACAAACAAACAAACAAATAAATAAAATCATTGCATTCTGAAATACAGAAATTGTTATACAATTTTGGCATTCAGAAGTAAGCACCATGGGTCATATGCTTTTAGAATAAATCCTTGTGTATGAGAAAGAGAGAGAGGGAGAGAGAAAGAGAGAGAGAGAGAGAGAGAGAGAGAGAGAGAGAGAAAATCTGGGTCAGAAAAAAAGAAGAGATTATATGCAGAGCTCTCTCCTATCTGTGTGTTGATGTTGCTGCATGTATTAGACTGAGGGATTTCTAGGACATGCATCAGAAAACATTTCACATCACACACACACACACACACACACACACACACACACACACACGGTGTTCTCATTTAACTGTTACATAAAATAGCAGTTAACGGGTCAATACGTTCACCAGGGAGAGCCATTATAGCTCATCATAGTTCATCTACAGTATATCCCACAAGTGTGACTGTTTCAATCCAGTCTCCCAGTCAGCAACAAACAAAACAGAAACCTGCAGCTTATCTGCAACACCTTCTATATCACAAATATCATTTATATATATAATCAGAAACAGGTAGTTTTATCCTTCCCGATTTTCTAACCCCAGCACGGCTCAGAACAGAGGCTCAGAATGTGCCTTATTGCCAAGTATGCTCAGTGCTGGAGAAAACATATATACAGAACATTACAGTGAGGCTTATAAAATATACACAATATATAAAATATTAATAGGTGTGCAAAAAAAAAAAAGCAGAAAAGTAAAGAGACATGGAACACAGAAACCATATATTTGTGCAAGGTATGAAGGGGTTTTAATCTGGAATAGATATTGAAGGTCAAATGGTAAACGTCTTACAATTTCAAAAGATTCAACATAATGATTAGATAAAAAATGCATTCAACTACAATGACTTTTTTTAATGGAAATTCACGATAATCATCCATCTTTTTTTTTTTTTTTGATGGAGGTTTAAGCATGAACAAATCGCCTGTCAGTCCATTTCCAAAACTCAGATTAATAGTAAACAATTTGTCACGATGGAGATGAGCCGACTGTACAGTATTTTTTTTGGGATATGCAAGAAGTTTGAATTCAGAACAGCACAATAATTCTTTATGTGAAAAAATATTCCAAGCTATTCGAAACCCAATTTTATCAGTATTTAGAGACTGACGGAATTGTTTTCTTATGAGAAGCAGTGAAAAACCACAGACTGAGTGTTTACACAATCTTATTTTATAGAGTCTTTAATCAAAATCAGCTTATAAGTGAAGCAGGATGATTAAGCGTAGAGCTGAAGGTTAAGGGTCCATCAGTGGAGTTAATCTGAACTTACAGCAAGCAAACAAATAGGCAAGTATTATTTTTTTTTAAATGTACAACCAGGACAGACAGAAATAGCTTGAGAAACATCTCAAGATGTCATGGATAAAAGATTGTGTGCATGATTATGATATAATTCTAAACAGCAAAAGCAAGTGTCAGTAAATGATAGACGCAAATAGGAAATGATGGGAATTTCCAGGCGGTTCATAAGTCTAAACTGTTCAAACGGTAAACGTCTTTACGGCCAAATCTTACTGAAGATCAGATAAAGAGTGACAGATAAACAGAAAGGGTGTGATCACACTTAAAATAAATCTCTCCATACCTGTCTAGAAGAAATCTCTTTCTTTTCATCTTTATTTCTTTATTTTTTTTTTCTCTTCTCTTTCTGAATGAAATTCCAGTGCATTCAATTTTATATGTAGAACACTTTTACTGTAACAATGAAAATTGCCCATAAGCAGAGTTACAGGAATATATACAGTACATTCAGGATGTAAATTATAAATTTTACCTAAGGCAGATATGGAACTACAGTATGACACAATAGAGGACTGATGACTGTTTCTTTTTCACTATGGAATTAAACTGATATTCTGTGTGATGCTGTGAAATCTGTCTTTGACTTACGTAATATGGAGGCATAGTCTTTTCTAAAAATCTTATTACTAGCATGAAGATATTCTCACAGTTCTCCCAAACTCTAAACACACTGCTGATGAATTCTAAGCATTTTTATATTTCTAAAACGTTGTGATGTTGTGTAATATACGTGAGGGTATGTGAGGAGATTATGTGTGGGATGCATTAGTTATGGGAGAAGATTAAGAGATTTATTCATAACCAAAATAATCTCGCTCCGTGGATGAGGATGACGCAGCTGTCTAGAGTTTGTGGTCTCGGAAAAAAGGCATATTAATTTGCTAAATTGGAGAGAGAGAGAGAGAGAGAGAGAGAGAGAGAGAGAGAGAGAGAGAGAGAGAGAGAGAGAGAGAGAGAGAGAGAGAGAAAATGAATGAATATATGAACTATGTTTAGACTTCTAAGGGTTATGAAACAAGTCTCCAGTCTACCTTATGGAGAGAGAGAGCAGTTCAAATTCTTGGAGTTTTTTAAGTGATGAAAAAGGTATAAGTAATTCGCACAAACACTTCCTGTCTGTTACAGGTTTTAAATTCTGCTCAAATTCTCATGGATACTACATTATGGACTCATTACAACAAAGAAAGCTGCTTAGTAGCAAGACCTCATTCCTTTAAAGACACACACACACACACACACACGTATATAAATCTAGTTTGTACAATCCTGTGTTTGATTGTTTTTCTTCCCACACACACACACAAAATGCAAGCATTAGTTAGACTTTGGACGGAGCAGGCTGACTGACTAAGGGGAGGGCAGGAAGAGAGAGAGAGAGAGAGAGAGAGAGAGAGAGAGAGAGAGAGAGAGAGAGAGGAGGGGAGTGAGAAAGGGTGAAAGTAGAAGGAGTCCTGCACCAGGAGAGAGCGTGTGTGTATGTGTGTGTGGAAAAGTGGCAGGCTGTTTCTCTCCTCACTCTTCTCTCTCTTTTTTCTCCTTCTCCTTCTTTTGTTCTTTCAAATGGCTGATTCTGTGAGAAGGTGGCTGATGTGACAGAAACAGGAACAGGATAAGGCTGACAAACTCAACTCAGAAAGTAATAAAAAATAAGCAAGAAGCTGAAGAAACAATGAGAAGGTGTGGAGCTTAACATATGTCTGTGGGTGTGCCCAAAAAGTGCAGAGGAAAAAAATGAACATGGAGAGGCAACTTTGTTGGGAAGAAAGAAGAAGGTGAGTGAAAATTTTAAAGTCCTGAGGGTGAGTGTCGGTTGAAGTCAAACTCTAACTGTGTGTGTGTATGTGTGTGTGTATGAGATGGAAGCTGAGACTAACATCAGGACGCTTTTTCTAAGAACAGCTTTTCACTTTATTATTGGGCAATCAGAGCTTCTAAAGTTAGACGTAATGAAAGTGTTAATGTTCCTGCTCATTATAAACTCGTTGACCGAGTGAATGTCTATTTAAGTTGAATGATTTGCAATATTTGTCATTATTAATTCATGTCTACAAGTGTTTAAATCTACAGCTAACCTAACAAAGATATGCAGTCATGCCAGATTATATGAATAACTACATTTGTCTGGGCATATTGGGGCAGAGCATTCAAATAGATGTGAAAGAGGGATTAGTCTGAACAGGATAATGATACAAAAGCAAAGTCCCAAGAGTCAGCTTGTCCCAGCCATCAAAAGAATGTGTATGTACAGTGAATATAAAAAGTCTACACACCAATGTTGAAATGGCAGGTTTTTGTAATGTAAAAAAAATGAAAGCAAATAAATCATATCAGAATTTTTTCCATTTTCTATTTAAATAACAAAGAAAAACATTAGAAGGTACATTAGAGGTTAGAAAACTGAGCCAACCCTGGTATTATTGGGGACGTGACATTCAATCTCATGTTCAATAGTAATTATCATAAAGCTATCATCAATGAAATTATTCTGATTTCCCTTGAATAACAATCAGGCATTTCTGTGAGATTCTCTCTACAAAGAGCTTACAAAGCATGCATGGTATCTGACTTGTTGAAATGTATCGATCAGGAAAGGAGTGTAAAAGAATTTGATGTGCCATGAAACATTGTAAAGGCCATTTTCAACAAATGGAGCACTACAGTGACATCACCAGGAACAGGATGGATCTCCAAAATTGATAAAAGTACAAGCCAAAAACTTATCAGGGAGGCTGCCAAGAGACCTACTTCAACATTAAAGGAGCTGCAGTCATATCTGACAAGTACTGATTACTCTGTAGAGATGATAACAATCTCTCATATTCTTCACATGTCTAGGCTATGGGGTAGGGTGGCTGGATGGAAGCCCTTCTCATAGAAAACATCAAAGCTTAAATAAATCACCCCAAGCCTTGTTGCATGTATAATATATAATAATTCCATAATTCCACAAGTTAACACCAAAAGAACACCAGACCCACTGTAGCATGGTGGTGGCAGCATCGTGCTTTACGGCTGCTTTTCTTAAGCCAGAACTGGGGCTTCTACCAAGGTGAAATACTAAGAATCACAAACAGCTACAAAAAGTAAATTTTAAATAACAAAGATTTTAGTGCAAATCCTTCCGATGTCTGTTCATCTTTCAGCATGACAATGACCCAAAGCATAATATGAAATAGTTTTAAAAATCCTAGCCACAGCCCACACCTAAATCCAACCAAAAATCTGTGGGCTGACATGAAGCAGGCTGTGAACAATAGACATCCTTAATATTTGATGGATCTTTAGAAAGAGATGGAAAATAATGGCAATTTAATATTGGTGTAATAAAATTAAAACAGTGCTAAAACAAAGTATTAGTTTAGGGGTGTGCATACTTATACAACTAGGTTATGGTACCCCTTATTTTTCCCTAAAATAGTTTCTGATTGTTTTTCACTTCATTCGTATAGGTTGTAACTTCACATTAAGGGTGAAATGATTTATATTGGTTTAATTTTTTTTATATCACAAAAACTTGCTTTAAAGGTCATGGTTTATATTTCTATAATAAGTGATAGGTCTACAAATAAATGTTATTTAGAGAATAGACAATGGATTAGAAATACCTAGAGTTTTTACCTCATACAAATTTTAGAAATATACACTTCAGAAATGTCTCCAGCCCTACAAAACCCACCCCTTTTACCGCCCTGTTAAACCAGAAAAAAAGTAAATACTGTAGCTGTGCTGAGATTTTCACAGAATCAGCTTTGCATTTATGAAACTGTCAGTGTTGAAAACTGACATTTGAGAAAGCTGACACAAAACCAGAGATTATGTGTGCCAGAGTTTGGCTTAGCTACATCTGAACATTGGAGCAGCAAAGCTGTTGTTCAGCTAGTCTAACTAATGACCTTTTCAGTTGCTAGTTTTATACAGATTAGTTTAGGATTAGTTTTAGAACTTTATACACTGAGTAATGGAGTATAGTTTTTATAATTTACACAAAATATATTTTATTCTATTAATTCCAGTAGTTGTTGGATGGCACAGGCTCCGATTAATTATCAAGATAAAATATAGTTCACTTAGAAATTAAGAAAGTAGCTAATGCGTTCTCAAATGGTCACTAGAAATCTGCTTATTCATGCAAGTGGGACAATAGTGAGGCTCAGTGATTAGTCTTTGGGAACAGAAGGGGATCAGTGATTGGTGCTTGGGGAAAGAATGAGGATAAGTGATTAATCTTTGGAGAAGAATGTTGATCAGTAATTATCTTTTCTTCTTCTTTTTTTTTATAGAAAGAATGGGGATCAGTTATTGGTGTTTGGGAAACAATGGGGATCAGTGATTTTTTGGGGGATGGGGATCAGTGATTTTTTATTTCTGTTTGGAAGAATGGGGATCAGTGATTGGTGTTTGGGAAATAATGAGTATCAGTTATTTTTTGGGGGGTGAAGGTGAATATCAACGATTTTTTTGGAGGTTGGGAGAATGGAGATCAGTGATTGGTCTTTGGAAAAGAAATAGGATCAGTGATCGGTATCCAGGGCAGTTGCTAATACAATTTTAGCAAGACTGTACTGAAGATGAATTAATCAGTGAATAAATGTATGTTAAAGCTGCTTCTTTAATAGTTGGATAGTAAAAAATCCTCTCAACTGAATGAGTCTACTAAAAAGACCAGATTGTCTACATAAATATACTGATAAAATGTCAGGCAGCTGTTTTAATTAACATTTGGAAGTGATTGAAACTGTTATTGAGCTCTTTTCAGCTCAAAGTGTAGTTAGTTAGCTTTAGTTGTTAGCTAAATTTTATCATCTTCTTTTACAAAAAATCTCTTAATGTATAAACAAAGACAGAGAATAAATCTCTTTTAGTTAAAAAGTACACAATGTGCAAAAAAGCAATTTAGAAAATGAGGTGTTTTTCCCTGGAATTAGTTGGCATGTATTCAGTCTGTGAATGAGATGAGATTAGATTTGGCACTATCATTCGGTCAACCTGCTGAAATATCTGAAGTCTGAAGAGCTACCATCCACCAAAACACCAAGCTGGTCAAACTGGTAGACTTTCTTTGCCAGTGGGTAAGTGCTGGCACTGAGAAAACTACTGAATTTTTGAACTACTACAACTACTTCAACATCATATACAGTATATGATATGTCTCAAGAAAATAATACAACAGGAAGGTAATTAGATTATGTCGAAGGTTCATTAAACAATTTAAATAGTAATGTAGTGGAATCTAATTGGCCAGCTGGAAAAGGATGCTCTACCAGCTTGACCAACTCAGCTTGTGTTTTGGCAGATGGTAGATGGTCAGACCAAGCTGGATATTTCTGCAGGGCAGGAAAAATGTTAAAGAAGTGCAGGAAGATATCCTCCCCTGTGGGCATAGCCTTCCACCTGAAATAGTTCTTCACAGCTATGTAAGTGTGTCTGTAAGTAAACATGTCCCGCCTTTCAAGTTTAATCCGGTTTTATTTTACATTGGGTTTGAGACGTTGGGAGATACTGCTGTCTTGTATTGTTATTAGTGCGATTAGTGCGGTTCAACTGATCCTGGAGAAACACAGCAACGTCAAGCAGATCAGAACAGGCGCAAAGTCTTGAGGTGTCTGCGCAAAGTTGACGCACTAATAACAATACCATTTATATTACTTAAAGACAGCAGTATCTCCCAATGTCTCAAACCCAAAGTAAAATAAAACCGGATTAAACTTGAAAGGCGGGACATGTTTACTTCCATGCAATCCACCTAAAATAGAACTCCTGGCAGGATTTTGAGGGATCTCATTAATTCAGAAAAACAGAACAATTAGTTTTTTTTTTTTTTTTTTTATTTTTATGAAAAACGATCTCATAATTCTGAGATAATTTACTCATTAATTCATAAAAACAGAGTGAAAAAAATGTTTTTCAAAAAAATTTATCTCATAATTTTGAGATAATTAAGTCGTTAATTCAGAAAAACAGAGCAAAAAACTTTTTATTCATAAAAAATGATCTCATAATTCTGAGATAATTAACTCGTTAATTCAGAAAAACAGAGTGGATTTTTTTCCTCAAGTGAATGCAATGCGCTTCCGTACTTTTTAAAACCATTTCTAGTTACATTTATTTTTATAGAAAGTCAAGACATGCTAGTTTCTGTTATCACTTACCTTATAGCAGTTATAACAGTTCTCGATTTTCTTTCTTAAAGTTAGTAATACAAAAAATAAAAAAACACAGCTTGTCATGTTGCTGAGAAGGCCTCTGTTCTAAAGATTCTCGTGTGGATGAAAAAACAAAATAAATATAGTATAAATATACTTAGAATAAAATAGAAATAGAATTATTTGTACTAGAAAAGGAAAATATGTATACATATTGTATACATATTGTGCACAAGGGTGTTTGTTAAATGATAAAAAAAAGAATAGTTTATTTAGATTATATTAGGACACCGAAATGCTGAGCAGGACCTCTGAATGTAAGCTTTTAATTATTTTAATGTTAAAAAGTCAGAGGAAAGAACCTGGAATTTAGGCTCACATGATTTTTGAGTACATAAAAAAAACTGGTGAATTCCCTCAGCTCATACAGAACATTGGAAGTTGGAAAATACACAAGTATAATTTTGGGCTATTTATATTTTGCTTGACAGTTATTGATATACTTTTACAAATGACACTGAGAAAAAAACAAAAAACTTTTCTTAACTAATCTTGATGATCTCTTTATTTCTCATCTACCAAATGACTATATGCTAATTGTCAATAGAATGGGGTCTTGCGTGTTTTATTTATATTTCGGTTTAAATGATCCAGTCATGATCATCAGTGTTGAATAAAGCTCTTCAAAAGGTTCATGCCATTTAATAATCTGGCTTTAACCTTCTCGTGCTCCACAATGTATAATACAGTGCAGCTATCCATGTTCATGTGAACATCTGACGCTCCCTTAGTGTACTGTTTTACTACGCTGGGGTAAATAGAGACTCCTATATGAAACTCTATCTGATTAGATAAACCTTTTTAGATGAGGTTTTGCTCATTTTCAAACATCATCTCTCAATATTGAATGAAGTTTGAATGAAGAACTGTTTTCTTTGTTAATGCCAGGTTAGACTAGCAGCTAAAGAAATTAGCAGCTAATGTTATTCTAGCTAGCTTCTGTCTTGCACTTTCATGTACTTATTGTAATACTGTGTACTGCACCAGCAATGTTTGAATTGACTTGACTTGAATTAGCAAAATATACAGCATTACCCATGCATGAGTTTTCAGTAAAAAGTTAGATAAGTAATAAAAGAGTTTACACATGAAAACTTGATACTAAGTTTGTGCATCTATTTAAAACATTTTTCTTTTTACTTTTGATACTTTAGTACATTTATAAATAGCCACACATTAGTGTTACTGGAGCACATTGTTTGTCTTGATCTCAGTACTTTTATATTAATGTACACCAAAACATAAGAGTTTCTATTCATTGCAATGCCATATTGTGAACACTACAAAGCTTATAACTAATAAAGACGTGTGTGTGTGTGTAAAAAGTAAAAAGGTCATTACTGTTAGCATCAGTTGAAGTGAATATTTCAAATCCTCCCTCATTATAAGTAAATTGTAAGACACGATTTATAGTATTACTAATAATAAATAATAATAAAATTACTATTTTTATAAAAAAAGTCAATGACAAAAACACACATGTATAGTATTTATTAAACCATGGAGGGAAGTATGCATGATATTCATGTGTGTACATTTTGAAACACCTCTTGTGTGATAAACACACTACAAATTTAACAATATAAATGAACCCTAAAATGTTCCACCAATTGTGTTCTGAACAATTGTGTTCTCATCTGGCCAGCTAAGATGGAGCTAGATGGCTAAGTTTCATTCATACATGATTCTAGCTACAGTAGCCAGCAAAGATACACATGATCCTGTACATTACCCCTAGTCTGTAACATCATTTAGATATATTTAACACAACACACAATCATATACAAAAGACCTTTCATACTATAAAGCATAAAAAGACCTGCTGTTGTAGCTCATTCAGCTAGCGAATGGCTGACATATACATGTTTCTGCAGATTAGCCACTGAGCCGTGAAATGTCAATATATCCAGAGAATTATTTTCAGACCAGTGTCACATGATTTCTTTTGAAGAGTTTAGATACCTGAATAATTGGGCCAGCAACATTCATCTGTCTCTATAGTCTCAAGTATTGCTGCTAAGCTTTTGAAGCTTTGAAATCTGTAGACAGGAAACTGCTTTATTTTGATTGAAAAATTTGCACGTACCACCAGGGGCGTCACTAGGCCCTTTTTAGGGGGGCTTTAGCCCCCTAAACTTCTGCCCAGCGCCCCTAAAAAATTATTTGTTTAATTATTTTTTGATTGCTTCAGGCCCCTTTAAAAACGCATTTGAATCGGCGACAAGCTGCATGTTTCGGCTCCTCCCCTGAACCGAGTCTGCGTGGATTCAGCGCGTTTTTCAATCCACAGGGACGGCTTTTATGTTATTTTCTGGTTAAAAGTTGGTTAAAAGTTTGTTTGTGCAGTGAGTAATGAATCAGGAAGTCTTCATTGTAAAAAAAAAATACATTCACAACTCAAAATTTTCTAGTGACTGGTCACATCTAAATTTTTTATTTTTTTACAGTGAAATACAGGGAATACAATGGAATAGTGGATTGCAATAAGGTTAGTAGTATACAACCCTACCCTGGGGGCTGAGCCCCCCTAAAATGAAAATTCTAGAATCGCCCCTGCGTACCACCTTTTAATGGCTTCCAGGGTGTTTCTTAATCAGCTCCATAGGGAGTGAATCAGAATATCATGTACACTAGGTCTGGCACTGGTATGGACCATGGCTCAATGCATATTGGGACACTGATGACTCAATCAGTCTTATTTATATCTTATATACATTTACAGAACATAAGAAATATAACACAAAACTTTCAATTTTATTATTTGTCTAATATTTGTAAATGTGTTTGTATTTATCCCCAATGAGCAAGCCTGAGGTGACTGAGGCAACTGTGGCAAGGAAAAACTCCCTTAGATGGAAAAGAATGAAACCTTGAACGGAACCAGACTCAAAATGGAGTCATTTGAGTAACACTGAAGGGTGTGGTCATAAATTGTTATAAACACCAGAGAGGTTTATTATGCATAATGTCCTTTCTACAGTCAGATACAGTCTGACAATTGTGTATTGATTAGGAGGTTCTAATCAATCTTTAAATCAATCTTTAAAGACCACATTCCTCTTGATTGTTTGAAATCCTCATGAAGCGGAATTCAACTGGAGCTGGTACAATCTCTTGGTGCCTAAGGATCCTTGCACGGTTCACCTCCTCTCAGTGAAGGTCCAAATCTTCATGAAGCGGAACACAAGTGGAGCTGGCACAATATCTGTATGACTTGGGATGGGGTAGAAAAAGAGAAGCAAGTGGAGAAGTTAGCTTAATTATATGTGTTTCTGTCATGGTAATTAGAGCAGAGTTGTAGCTAGCTAGTGTTTTTTTTAAATCATAAAATGCTTGTTCAACTTGTTCAAACAATCTCTATACAGAACATGGAATAAAGTTAAACATCGCTAAGTGGAGAGTTAAAACAAGCTGCTTACATTTGTTCACAAATTGGATAAGAGTCTGTCCACCATTTTTTGAGTTAAGAAGCTTCTGTAAAAATGACTAATTCTAGCAGGAGCACATAGTGAGTATTGATACATCAAACTACCTGTTTTGTATGGTGCATTGTGGGAATTTTTACGGAGTGAACATATCAGTGCACTGGAAGGATTTAGCATGGCAGATTTTTCCAAAATGGCGTACTTCCTGATCATTCATTATTATTTTTCATTTTGTGATGGTGATTAAAAATGACTTGTAGCTGTTGTTTGAAAATGTTGAAAATGTTTATTTTGAAAACATTTAAAAAAATTCCATAGAGTTAATTTATCACCTAAGTATTGTATTGCTAGTCCATGTATTTCCTTCCTTTTCCTCCATCTTCATCACAGCTGATTCAGCTCATCAGGTAATAATCTAAATCAGAGCAGAAACATCTATGAAATTAATACATCACAACATAGTTAATGCTAATGAGAACTTTCCCCATACACTTTTGTCACTCTGTATATACTGGTGTGTTTCTGAGTGTGTGTGTGAGCATGCATGGTGTATAAAAGGATATCCTGTGGGTGAATGGCTTCGAAGAACTCCTCATGTTAGAGGTGTTTTATTAGTTATTAAAGCTCCATGTCCTTCAAGAGAAACACAAGTAAATGCTGATAGTGAGATCCAGATCGAAATAAAGGAAAATAAACCCAAAAAAAGGGTTCATAGGTGCAGTGCTGGCCATCCACATGGGTGGTAAAAGCAAAAGGAGGAAAAGCGAAAGAGTTGTGAGTTGTGCATGTTGTGAATTCTAAGCTGCTGACCTCTGCGGAAAATAACAGGAGGCAATCAAGAAGGTCAGGAAGACACCATGGTTCCTTACACCACCCAAACACTAGAGCGTCTATTCACACACACACATACATACACACACACTCACACACACACACAAAGTGTGCCATACTGTCTTTTCCATTCCACCTTTCACCTTTTACACCTCTCAGACCTAAATCTAACAATAACCCTAATCTGAGTAACCAAACAGAAATGTTTTTTAAAAATAAAATTCACAGTGTTTGAGAAGAAACAATTTTGCTTGTGAGGACCAGTCACATGCCCCTACTAGAACAAAAATCTGATCTTACAGACAGACAGAGTGTTGGATTAAAGAGTGGAAGAGTGTGTAACATAAAAGTATTATAACAGATTATTATAATTAAATAAGAGAGAAAAAATATATACAGTGAGAAATAAAATTACAATGAGAGATATAAAAAAAATTACAGGCCACAAGGTAACAAACAGGTCACCAGCGATCATAAACATAATCCTTGCACATTCAGAACAGGAGGAATAAAAGGTTGTCAGTGTTTGAATGTTATGAATATGTTTCTGGACATATTTTTTCCCCTGTCTATTCAAAAACAGTGAAAACTCAAGTTACTTTTTTCGCTTAAACTGTATGTTAAGTACTCTAGCGTATAGTCATGGAATTTTACAATGGCTGTATCTTGAATTTTTAAAATGTTAAAAAATAAATCACACAATCTGGGCACAATTTTAAAATACATTTGTAAAACGTCTTCTGCACCGGATTGTCGTCAGCCAGCTTGAAATTGCTTATTATCCAGCATCAGCCCCTGGTAGCCCTGCCCCTTTTTTCACTACGTAAGCAAATCTGTTGAGTTCATGAAGTGTCCAACATTCTACACTTTGTTTTTCAAGTGAATAAGTGTAATAACCAGGGAACTTAAAGTACAAAGTACTTTACACTTCGTGACAAAGTACTTTGAGGTGTTGGAATTTATAATATTAACACACTTTGTATACACATATACAATTGTATATGTTTATATGACACAATAAAAAGTATGTAATTTGGAATGCAGCTAGAATTTTATCATTTTATCACCTTGTGAAAAATGACCTCCAAACATGCCTTAACAGTATCTGTATCTATTATATACTGTATAGGAAACCGTGTAAATGTTAGATATTTAAAAATTAGAACTTTGTGTACTTAGATTGTGGCTGATTGTATAACTAATATTTTAAAGCAGCATGATATGAGACATCACCTTCATTTTGTTTATATTGATAAGGAAATCAGGCGTTTGTTTTGCTAAAACTGGTATAATTACAAAGCTAGCTAGCTTGGCTAATAATACTTTGCTAACAGGGCTTCAGTGCTGGTCTTTGTAACATTTACACAAAACACTTGCTAATTGCATGGAAGTGATTTGAATAACACAAAATTCACACCATAAACTTCACACTTTCAGTGTAAAGCAAACAGCACTGTCCATGTAGGGAAGCTAGCTACATCATTAGGTTGTACTCAAATGTTTGCTGCAGATTTAGCTTGGGCTAAATGGAATTAACCAGCTCACATTATTTTATTTGAAACTCTCTAAATGAACATTAACGATGGAGAAGGTTGGATTTATTAGTTAATGAACACATTTTGTTTGTTCCACTTTCATAATACTCTGAGGTTGTGCTACAAGATACTTCAGAGTTGTCTCCAGGGCAAAAACAAGTGAGTGTAGAAGAAAAGGAGAACCTTTTTATATATATATAATGTTAATGTAGATACAGAAGGGCTGAGAAGACATTTTGGTGAAATGGATTTCAGTGATTGTCTGTGCAGGTTAATCTTGCCTAATGGCTAAAACAAGGAGAAGTGACTTGCAGGTTAGAGTTTGATATGCCCTAAACATGCCACTGACACAACGAGTGTGGACTGAAGTGCTAGTTAAAATGTACACGTTACTGCCGAGAGTGACACACGTCTGAGAACTGCTTCACATGCTAGCCTTTACACACAGCATGGAATGTGTTTGTTTGGAATGCCAAAAGAATTTGCGTGTTTGCCGAGTCATTCTTTATATCTTCTGTCAGTGTCATTGTGGAATCTCTGAAAAGTATACGAAGACACTAAGTAAATAACACAATCCTTAAAGAATCCTCGAGCATGTTTTTTAACCTGATCTCTTTATCCTCTGCTTGTGTAATGTATCTGTGAATACTACATTCAAGAATTTCACAATGCTTCACTCTGCTGAGGACAGAAAACCTATAGAAGACTTCACTTACACAATCATGTAATAATAATAATAATAATAATAATAATAATAATAATAATAATTCAACACTTTGGTAAAATATTTCCACACGCTGTACCTGTTGGCTAAAGTGCTTAGAAGATGATTTTAGAAATTGTCATGCGATTCCAAAAAAAAACCTCACATCAAATGTTCTATCTGTATTATGCACACCTGATATCTTTCATGCGGACTGATTGCTTTAGCCTTTCTAACCTCTTCTTAGGGTTTCTATAGGGCTTGTCTCCTGATCGTTAATAAATTACATCGTTTTAATAAGGGCGTTTTACATATACATCACCTAAAACGCCCAGGAAACCTAGCTGATATTTAAAGTCCTTTAAATATCTATATATTTTATCCATAGGATTTCCTGAAGTTTTTCCAAGCTGCCACTGCTGGGCCCTAAAGCAAGACCCTTAATGTTATAAATAACATAAATTTAATTACAGCATGCTATTAAATAATCTGTCTCTTCATGTATCAATCAGCAACATGTCCTCATTTTGAACCGTTTTCTACTTTTAATGTTTAGAAATAATTTCCTGTTAGCACTTTGATTATAGCAGCTAGAAACACTGCCCTGAAAACTCTCTCACACAGAAACCTACTGAACAACACAAAGTGCTGACACTGGAGCTGTCTGCCTATGGAAAACTTCAGCACATAACCAATTATTCATTTTTATTTGTTTTCCCAGAGGGAGCAGATTCTGTGCAAGTTGTTGCTACATAAACGTAGAAAAATAGCACTGTACTATAAACCTGTGAGACTGTCAGACCTTAGAAAATGTATTAAAAATCCTTCTGACCAATCAGAATGAAGAATTTATTAACTAGTATGAAATCTCATAATGCTGGGGATGTTGGAAGAGTCACACATAGAGTTTGAGAAGGTGCATGGTTGAGATGTTGAGATAAAATGAAATGTACTTGTTTTCTCTGCATACTTTCATCACTGCTAGTTTTCAGAGTTAACCCTTCCTCCCCCTCTTTCCGTTTCACCTTTCCTAATCTGATGATTGTTTGCTTCTCTTTGGTGCTGACTCACATGCTTTAGTAAGGGGGGAACAGGGTCAGCTGTGCAAGGTCACAACCTCTGTGTGTGTTTATGTGTGTGTGGGACTGTGGTCCCTTGGAGGCCAAAGTTCAGTTAAGGGTTGAACCCTCCTCTTGTTTTGCTCCTGAGTGGGAGGGTTGGTGTGTATTGACGAGATGGTGGTATTGTTTCTGACGCTGGTTTAAAAGAAATGCTTTGCTTGTGATAAAACTAAAACTGAACGAAAGCTGATAGGGGCCAGTTAGCTTGAGCTGCAAAGTAATCTTTGAGGCAAAGTGAAGGAATAATTGCTAACATGGTTCAAGGTGGATGAAACCGGATCAGTTTGCATTGTGGTAAACAGATCCACTCGAATTTCATTCATTGTGAGCCACATTAGCATTTTGGGGATAATTATTTCTTCAAACCATGTAGGGGATTACCCTGCTGAGACACTGAAGTCACTACAGGAAATGAACATCATAAATGCCTTGTTACATTGCTGTAATGGAAAACGCCAGGCATTTGTTTCTGTTCTGCTCGGATAACAACATGGAGCTTCACTGTGAGCTGCTGGATGTTTTTGAGTTATTCAGAAATTCCTCAGTGGTTCATAGTTAACTGGATTTTGTCTTGAGTTGTAGCTGTTAACTCTCAAATGCTTCTCTCTGGAAACTCTCTAAAGTTTGGCTTTGGGTTAGGTTACGTTTGTTTTTATCATTTAATTGGAAATTATTAAGGATAAAATCTAATTGGGGCACATACTTATAAAAGATTTGTCTTCATTTTTTGTACTAGCTTATAAAAATTTGAACAAAAATGACTGAAAACTATTTTAGATTTTAAATTCTTCCAGATGAAGCTTCCTCATGATATAGGCTTTCTGTTTGCTAGTATAAAAGTCCCCTAGCTTTTAACTTTTAAATAAACACTATTAAAGTAACGTTAAAAGTCTTGTCTGACGTAAAATCTACCAATTAAAAAAGCATTTGATTCAGATATAAATGTATACATGGTTATTAACTACATCAGTGATTCCCAACCCCCGGTCCCCGGACCGGACGATATTTGTCTGGAACTTTTTGCGGAAAAACCAGCTAGCAAGTTGGAACATGTTCCACTATCTAACAATTGTCTTTTTTGGTTCTGGCGAGATTTGACAGGTGAAATGGACTGGTATTTTCATACAATTTGCCATTACTGCCACCTGCTAGTGAGTGAGTGCTGTGTAAGTTGCTTTTGAAGTAGACCTACAGTAATTGCATGGGAGAAAAGGGAAACATTTTGTGAACCGGTCTGAAAGTTTAAAAAGATTGGTATATTCCTACAAGTTTGTTGCCACCATGTTCATTATATGCAATTAAATGATAGGCTGTTACTGTTTTACACAGTGATATGTTCCAAACGATGCATCTTAAAATTGAGGCATTAAAATTGACAACTGGTCCCTGGAAATTTTTTTTATGAATAAGCTGGTCCCTGGCACAAAAAAGGTTGGGAACCCCTGAACTACATATTAAAGTAACAAACTTTTTTTTTCGGGTAAAAAAATTAAAATTTCTTTGTTGTTTAACTTTTCTTTTCTATATTACCCTTCGTAGGCTAGGTAAAAACAGAAATACAACACTGTGGAGTGTTAGACGTAAACGAAATTCCATGTTGAATATGGACAATATGGACCTTATGCTAGTTCAGTCTCCTCATGCTAGCTCAGTAGGTCAGGGTTTAAGATCTGCATCAAACTAAATCCCTGTCAGAGATGAGATTATGAAATGTTGAGGGACATAATGGCTTAACGTTGTTGGCTTTGCAAATCTGGGGTAGGGTGTACATGATCCTCTTGTGCTTTGGGGTTTCATACAGGTACTCCAGTTACTCCCCCTGCCTTCTAGGCTAATTGCATTACATTTACATTTATAGCATTTAGCAGACGCCCTTATCCAGAGCGACTTACATCTCATTTTTTATACAGTTGAGCAATTTAGGGTTAAGGGCCTTGCTCAGGGGCCCGCCCAGCAGTGGCAGTTTGGTGGACCTGGGATTCGAACAAACAACATTCCGATTGGCAGAACAAACAAAGACAAAGAAAATAAACAAACAAAAAGAAGAAGAAGAAGAAGAAGAAGAAGAAGAAGACAAATATCTATTCGACAAAGTTTGATTAGTAATTCCCATGGTAGCTTTATGGTAGACCATTTTCCCAATTAATGTCTGTTTGTGATTCTTCTCAAAGCACTGCTGATTTTCCTGTTCTTGTACACATTACCTAACCAGCAGTTTGAGCAGAGGCTATTTGCTTCAAGTTTTTTGTTTAAAGGAGTTGTTTTTATAGTCAAATAACTTTTTTAAAAGCTATTAAAAGCTAGTGTTAACAACTGAAGCATTTGCATACGGTGCACTATACAAGCTGGAAGATCTGTCTTTTCTACCTTAATGTTTTATTGCCTTCTTGGACATGTGCTGAGGTAAAGTTTTTAAATGGTATAAAATAAATATTTACTGATGTTTATTTTTAATCTTAATTCTTTAAATATATGCAATCTGTAATAGGGTTTTCATTATTCTAATATATTTTTCCTTGACATATTTTTCATAGGGTTTATCATATTTGTCATATGAATATTTAGAAATCTATGTTTGGTTTAGATGTAACTATAAATCTATGTATGTATGACTTTTGATCCATTTATGATCTATCTGTCTATAGAGTTAATCGTGCTATTTAGACAAATTGGCTGGAATGTAAAAAGTGACCTTATTTTAACTCTAATTCCTGTATTTAAAGGATTATTACAGATAACCCAATCACTGTTAGGACATGTTTATATACCAAAACATTCTTCATGTGTTTTATATAGGTATAAGGTTTGTTGCTATTGTGTTGTTTGATTAAAGCCAAAGTCGTAATGGTAATCGTAGTAATGATCAGCTCTTCTTTCTAACCTTTTGTCAGAGTGATCCAAATAGTTATTTTTTGTATGGCCCAGACTTCCATCTTTCATGATCACAGCTGTTATGTGCCTGTGTAAATGCTATAATCACTGGAATGTGAATGATAGCTGAAGATGATATTCATAGACTTGGCGGTTGGGCTGCTGTCCACAGTTACACCAGATTAATTTACATATTCATAAAGATTGTTATAGGTATTTGCATATCAAAAAATGTTACATGATGACTTTATAAAGACTTACAGTATAATCGAACATAATTTGATCAGTATGGAATGAGTAGATTGTAACTTTTGGTTATAATTAGTTGGCAACCCAGGACTGTGGTACTGTAGCTCAGCGCTTACAGTACGTAAGACTAGCGACAGTAAGAATGTGAGATCAATCTCAGGACCAATGCAGAAGCAATGGACTCTATTCTGTTCCTTCTAAATCATAAATGCTTACAACTTTCTATATGGCAGTGCAGATAAATATATTCATCGGAGGAGACCTGTTTTGCTTTTTTTAGTTATCTTCAGGAACTGAAGCTGAAGGTTTAGCTAATTAAATATGAGGAGAAAAGACACTAATGAATGACAGAGCAGGTGACAGCTACGATAACTCTTCCTAGAATCTCATGGCTCAGTGAAGGTTTTCCACTTTGTTTGGATAAAACACAAAATTTTATTTTTTGTGTAATAAGAGCACACACAAAGTCTAGCTAAATCAGAGTGAACAGATTTGTGGGCTTAGTTTGGTTTGTGAAGTGTGAAGTGATTATTAAATACAGTGAAAATCAAGTCACTGTCAATGCCCATAAATGAGTTAATTAGATGTTTCTGTATTTTTTTTTTCTTTGAGTGTTAAACAAATTTAGAGACAAGCAGATCTCAGAAGGACATTTTGGCTTTGCGTGTATTCCAACTAGTGATAAAGATAACATTAATGAACTAAACCTGGCCTGCTATCAGATTAGATTTCATGAATTTTCATTTGAATTACAGAAGCTAATCCCAGCTACTTGGTCAGTGAGTAGATTTTAGCTGACTCTAGTTTTCCTTCCTGCTATTATAAGCTGACCTTAAAAATTTTAGAATCAGGAACATAAATTACTCACATTTTTGGCATTGCAAATCAGAAAGAAAGAAAGAGAGAGAGAGAGAGAGAGAGAGAGAGAGAGCAGTAAAGCACTGAAATCTTTCACGTTTAATTGATGAATGAATTTTTTGTAATGCATGAATTCAAACACAAATTTGGCATGTTTGAGGACTTTAGGTGTATTTGACTCATTTTTCTGTAAAATTGTCAGAGAAGCTACAATTTAAAATATGTTATTAATATGAATGTATTTCATTCAACCTTCACTTGTATGGTTCATTGTGCTAGTCAGGTGCAGATGTTTAGCACTGAGTGTCTTCAATATATTTTCAAATATACAATATTTTTCAGCTACAATGTCCTCCCAGATTAGTAGTTTAATGAAAACCAAAGATTCGCTTGATGATGTTGGTTTGTGGTATGTGTTTACTTGCACATGGTGAAATGTGGCTCACTTTACAGCAGGAAAAAATTCAGAGATGTTCAGATGTATGCAAATGAGCGTGGCAGAGCGTAGCAGACATGTTGCATTCGGCCAATCAAGAGGACGATTTTATGCGAATGACATATAAACACCCATCATCAGTGACACAAACCTATAAGCTGGCAGCTTCAGGAGGAGACATGCATGTTGGCCAGCCATTTTTCAGTGTCAGCTGGTTCTATCTCTTTAATAGAGCATATCTTATTTTCTTATACTCTTCTGTGGTGCACAAAATAGATACTGTCTGGATGCAAGGCATTAATCCTTTACCGTCTCACAACAAGCTGTTTTCTTATCCTGTATAGCCAAGCTGAAGCAAAATCAGTTCTTTCTTCTGTTCTTTCTTTCTTCCAGCTTAGCTACAGGGTTTGTATTTAGACCACTTTAGTTTGCACTTGATCATAATATGATGTACATGGTTGTAAACATCATTAAAATTATGGAGCAGTTGTAATTATGTGTTCTTAAAGCAAATAGCATTAAATAACTGAATAAAAAATAAAAATAAAAAAATAATTATAGAAGTTTGTTATAGAAATAGTATGTTGTTTTTATTTTATTCTTATACATAAGCTCAGATCCTTCTCAGATCCTTTTGTGGCACTGGAAGTATCACAAAACCAACATAAACTGAGGCACAGGTACCTTGGGCTTGTTTATCAGTATCATTTTTAAGTTTATTTCCTTTCTAGAGCACATTTTACACAACTGAAGTTGACCAAAGCTTCTGCTGTGCATCCAGATATAAAAGAGTGAAACAACAACAAAGGTAAAAGACAACACTAGATTATAAAACTAGATTGTAGGGTCCGGACTCAGCGAACAATGGCAATGAATAGGTGAGGCAAGTGCAAAAGCTTGATCACCCCATGCTTCATCCTTGCTCTAGGGAAAACTAAGAGCAAGTTATCCGCAGACCTAAGGGACCTTGATGGAACAGATGGTTTAATATGGTCATAAAGATATAATATATGTATAAATCTTTCTGTTCCATTAATTCCTTTAGATGAAGTCCTGTTTGTTTAATGTTACAGTGTTATGAGAAAATATGAGTTTTTTTAAGATGAATAATTTCATTATTTTGACACATACTTGTAATACACAGCTTTGTTAAAAAAAGAAGAAGCAAAGATTCTGTTCCCCCTGATGTTTTAATGTTCTCTGTGATAATAAAACAATAATAACAATAATAATGATATTAATAATAATAATATAATTAAAAAATAAAATAAATTATTATTATTATTATTATTATTATTATTATTAAAATAATAATTGTATTATATTTACACACATTTGCACACAAGTTTATGTGTGATGATGAGCATCATGTGGCACAACCTTTAAGCAATTCTGGCAATACCAGTAACCTCTCTGCACCTGGGTTTCCAGATGTGCTGTTTTTTTGACTTGACCTCACCTTGATCTTTTATTTATTGTCCATGGGTTATTATTCGTTTGGAATTTTTGCATGCATTAAATTAATTTTCTGCAATCTTTTGCAAATGTTTTTACAAATATGAATTCCACAGTGTATTTTTTTACAGGTATTATTTACTTATATCAGATTACGAATCAGATTATAAAAATACACAAAGAAACAAGTCGCATGGCGTATCAATAGAAAAACGTGTATGATGAATAAATCTAAAATAAACTGTAGACTTCTGTCATTTTTAGTTATTCTTTATTTGTATATTATTATATTTTGAAGAAATCATTTAAAGCCAGGATTTAAAGAGTAAAATGTAGCATACAACGTGGCTGTATATACAAAAAAACATCTATTTTACAGTTGTTGTTTTGTTTTTGAAGTTTAATACAAAGTCGGGAAGGATTGGAGATAGAGTTTTGACATTTTGACCGTTATTGCTTTAGCCCTCTAAACCTTCATTCAGGGAAAGATCTGGTGATATTTTCAGCCTTTGGGGATGTGCACAGGTTGCTCCTTACTGTTCACATCTTTCATTCATTTCTCCGCATGTGTGTGAGGCTCTTCAGAGCAGTTCTTCAGAAAATATACATCTCCAAGACTGCACAAATTCTACATCAGAAGTAATAAAAATAGAGCAATAGTATATGTGAAAAGGTGAAAAGGCTATTCTTTCAGTTCAAAACAAATTTGCATCTCTCTTTCTAAATATGATAATGAATATTAGAGGATATCTTCCTGCAGACTCTGTTGTATCCTCTGAAACCGCTTTTGGATCCTCTCAGTTGTAAGATTTGTATTCGCTGTTGCTCACCAACCCACGCATTCCTCCTGACATATCTGTTCTGACTCTGTCAGAGTTCTGCACTGACTACTTCATATCAAGTCTGGAGTCTGGGAGGGTGAAAGCATCTTTTCAGAATTGTTTCTGATGTTTTTGGATGGGTTTCAGATTGTGTTTTCAGTTGTGTGATTGCAGGAGACACCCACATTTAATTTCAAACATCTTGATGTTATTTTCGCCTAAATATTTAAGTCCATTTTCCACCCAGTGATGGGTAATGCATACTTGATTGTACTTTAAGACAAAACCGTTATCAAATAATGAAACAATATTTATTTAATCATGGCCCGTATTGACCTAAAGCCTTCAGCAAACACACTGTTAACTGCTAACACCTAGCATAACGATCACGCTGCTAAGGTTGTCGAAGCGTACAGCCTGCGAGTCAGGATTCATGTGGGGTGTGAGCAGATCCGAGGATACAGGTCATGAAGAAGGCAATGGAGAGAGACAGAGATGAATATATCAGGCAGTCAGTCTGTGTGAGTAGCTCACGTCTGACACCATTAGCAGCGTGGCAGACTAGCGACAGCCTGCGGCTCAGTCTGACCCAGCTGTGTAAAAATACCCACTGCTCCCCTTTTAGCGAGTACACACACACACACACACTCAGAAACACACACACACAGTCTAAAAATTCTGTTTATCTTCCTATGCCGCCCCGAACAGGATGTGACTGACTGCAGCACTTTTTTTAACAACCCGGCCGATACAGATACAGAGCTTCAAGTGTTTTGCCCAGTTTTAGTTTTAGACATATGAGATTTTCAGCTCTGATCTGAGATCAGCTTTCACATATTTCTTTTTCACAGATCATAGAGAAGCTGCGAACAGATCAGTGTGAAACTGTAATTTATAAGAGCATGAGTAATGTCAGTGTGGTAGCTGTGGCTGTGTCGACTTTCTCCAGCTAGCTTGTCACTTCCCACTTACAGTTTTCTCTGACAGGTCGGGGGTGCCAAAAGATCACCTGCTGCTGGGAGTAAGTATGAGTGTATTAGTGCATGCGTCTAAGTGTTTTTTTTGACACCAATCTTTCAGAATCTTCTTGATTGCTGTGCACTTTTCCATTTTAACAGCTATCTATAAATTTTAGATCTTAGAAATCATGAAACGGGTTAGTTAGATCTCAGGATAGTTTGAAATCCAAATTGTTTCCTTTGATTTGTTTGATAAGTCTTAAGACGCATGCTCATGTTTGTATTGTGACAGAACCCTCCAAGCGCATCCCAGAATAGTTGTAAGAATGGCAGGAAGTGGGTTGCCATAGCACCAAAGGTCAGGCAGGGTCACCAGTGTGTGCAGACTGAGATTTGAGGGATGGAGTGGAACAGATTGTTCAGGAGAGACTCCTACACACACACACACACACACACACATACACACATTTCTAGGACAGCATGGGATAGTAGAGGAACACAGTGTCCCTTTCTCACACTTACACCATTTATAGAAGGGCTCTAAATTACCCTGTGTGTGTGTGTGTGTGTGTGTGTTGTTTGAGCATCTCACTATAATCTGTCCCTGCTATGCTGTTTGTTTATTATTGCAGTCCTTTGGTGCAACTGAACCACATGGCTGATTTTCCATTACTTCTTTTTACAAAAAAGAATAAAATGCAGTTTAAATTCTCGAATTTTTCCACCATCTTAGATAATTAACTGCTAGTAAACTTCATTTTACAGGTAAACATGTGCAGGATTTTAGTCTCAGTTGGTTTGTTGTATTGTTGTATTCTCAGAGATACGTACAAAACATTGTCCAAATTCTAATCTTAAATTTTAAAAAGTCTCTGTTTTATTGCTAATTTTCAGTGTGTGTTAACATATAAATCAAACGGTTATGCGGAGTTAACATAAAACTTGTGTTTAATTTTACTGTAACTAATTACCGTTATCTATGAGGTACATTATTAATGTTAAGAAAATCCTGTAAAAGTACATGTAATATATATGAATATTTAGTAACTTCAGGACAGAAAGCTTTTATTTCAGTAATGTGTAGAACACAAAGTTTCAGTGAAACAAGACAAATGTCTCTCTTCAGCTGTACAAGTGAAAAGAGCTATGTTAACTGTCATTAATAAAACATTCATGAATTATTGTATTTTAAAGTGATCTCAAATGCTAATTTAATGTTAAGTGATCCAAACTTAAAATATTTGAGAATTTTATGAAGAAAAAGAATCAAATGTTGCTTGATATATTAAACTTACTATTGATCATTTCTACATTAAAAATACTTCATAGCTTCATGTCTAGCCATTAAATCTGTACGCGCGATAACCGAGGACAAATATATTGACACCGTACTGAGAACAGAATGTGAAAAATGTTGTCGCTCACAAATGACTACGATATGATCCGAGTCTAAAGGCTGTTGTTGAACTCGATAAACGTAGCTGTGGAACAGATTTTCGACATTCTAACGAGAAAGGCGTATATAAATGAAATGAGTATATTGAAGATGACTCTTTCAGAGGGAAGTATTTGTGGATTTAGAAGAGCAAAGGGATATCACAAAAGCTTTAGGACTGGAATTCGTTTGACTGTATTGTACAAATGTTGGATAAAATGTCTTTCAAACATGTTTGGTGAGATGTCTGCTCATCTGAAACAACCTTTATTGTTGTAGTGTAATTGTTCTTCCTTTCGTATATAGATAGCTATAAACTAGCATCATTTATCCTGAGGGAAATTACAGATAATACAGTTTATTGCTTAAGCCCAATGTGTTACAGTCTGTGTTTTACTGGTCCAAGAACTTCATGAACAAATGATCTAACCACTTGGCTACCAGCTGTCAAAAGATTTGTATTATACAATTCAGTATAAAACATATATGAGTAGGAAAATACTATTATTTTTCTCACTAAAGAGACACAGAAACATGTTTACAGTATTCTTATACGCTACGTAGAGATTAGCCTGAGACAAAAAAAAACATTTTTCTCAAAAGTTCCTCAAATACATCACAAACAACAATTTTCTGTGGAAAATGTTCAAGACCATAGCTAAAGTGAACGGCTAGATTTTGTGTCTGCCGCTAATGCATGGCTATGTCTGCTCTGGTGAACATTCAGTGGCTAAGCTAGCTGTAATTATTCTCTCTTGTGTAAGGATTTCTCATTTGTGTCACAATTATACTGCAATCTTTAGGCTCTTCCTTTTTAATTTCCATCCAAACCAGTTAGCTAGTTGTAATATACTGTAGATTTTTGAACACTGTCTTACTTCTTCTGTATGAGAAGTTTTTATTTTGTGTGTAAAAAAAAAAAAA
The DNA here is from genome assembly GCF_030014155.1 of Tachysurus vachellii. Classification (NCBI taxonomy): domain Eukaryota; kingdom Metazoa; phylum Chordata; class Actinopteri; order Siluriformes; family Bagridae; genus Tachysurus; species Tachysurus vachellii. Next base: position 9,012,207 of record NC_083485.1, read on the forward strand.
TTTATGTCAGTTTTTTAGCTTTAAATGATATTTGATATCATTTTGATATTTTGATATGTGATATCCTTTAAAAAACTGTCCTTTGAGAAGAATATCTATGCACGATGAAAGAGAAGGGCACTAAATGAGATCAGACATGAGTTATTTAAATTTGAATTCATTTTAATTTACTGAATACAGTAAAGGATTTGATGTTGTGTAGCAGTGTGGTTACCAGTGTCAGATTAATTGGGTTCATAAACTTTTTTAAACTTTAAAGATTTATGTGTCTCTACATACATATGTTTAACAAAGTTCTCTTGTCAAGATGGGTTGTTGTATGGTTTTATGGAAGAATTTGGCCGTTTTTATTTTTTAGCACTTCCCTATCATTTGAATTGAACCCTCAAGATAACATCATGTCAAAAAAGTTCAAGGCATGTTCCTGTGTTCTTTTGAAATCCAAGTGCTTTAATGCAGCTCATCCAGATGTAAAGTGTCAGAGGAAAGTCTGTAGAGCTCCTTTCTCGGCTCACACGCTCGTGATATCCTGTTGCGCGTTTGATTTTTAATCAAGCTAGGCCACGCAGGATTGGGCAAGTACAAAAAGTGTGTGTGAGTGCATGTGAATGCTGAGGAGATTCATTAAACAGCCCCAGTGTTTGTTTTACTTTCATAGCTATAAGTCAAGCAAACGATCTGATTGCTTAAACCGAGTCTACGAGTCACACACACATAAACACACTCCTACAGACACACACTCCCACACTTGCTAATGCCTTAAATCATGCGTCTCTTATAGAGCTTTTTAGCTAAACAGATGAGACAAGCATTTTTTAATATTATTTATGGAAAGAAAGTTCTGGAGAAGCATGCTCTTTAACCATTACCGCTAAATGTCCTCTCCATCACATACATACACACAAACACACACACACACACACACACACACACACACACACACACACACACACACACACACACACACATAAACACCATGATTAGTGACTCGGTCTGTTTCCAGAAGGAGAATAAGAGACAGATATGATGTCACAAACAATTACTGGGCCAGAAACTAAGCCATTTAAAGAAATATTAACCCTGTTAGGAAAAGATCTTTCCTAACATCACTACTTTACATTTTAAACTGGAAATAAACACAAAGTTTTAGACTTTTGAATCCTGCTAAACAAAGAACAAACATAGAAATGGTTAATATTTTGAATCTTTAATATAGTCGAGATTTTGTTCTCTTCTTACTATCCCAAGTTAAATTGAAGCACATTTATGATTGAATGTGTTAAGGTCTTTAGGACAAATTTCTTATGGCTTCAGACAGATTTTAAAATCTATTAGCTGAATGCAGGACAGCCAGCAGGATTAAGTTGAACAGCTACAGTCATAAGGGAATAAAACACAACATGGTGTGCTGTTGGGGAATAATAATCAGTGAGCGGTGATGTGAAGCATACTAACATCATGCAGAGCTGAAGAATTGTACTTGTAAAAAAAACTGCACTTTGAGCTAACATTTAATTACCAAAAACATGTGATACTTCGTTGTTATTCCAAGTTACAGTATGTTTTGATGAATTAGCTCCTGTTTTCACTCCCGTTAGAGCAGCTACAAGTCTTTGTTCTCTCACCAGATGCTTTTTTTTTTCTCTTTAAGCTAAGATTTCAATGTTATATAAATTGTATGAACTGAGGCATGAACTTAGCCTGAGAAAGACTAAGCTAGCTAGCCTTTCTCAGGCTGAAGATATTGAAGTTCAGAAACCATTAGCGAAGAGTGTAATAGTCCTGTACCAATGACACAAAAACGCTGCAGTCTGGACTTGCTCAGGCTTGCTAGATCACGGTTTCCTTTTCCTTGTAGATGTCTTATAATCATTCACTTTTTAACACAGGTGAATTTGCTGCCTTGTTGCTTATTCTTCTTCATCTTCTTTTTATTTAACTGAAGTGAGACTAGACCTCTAAATTAGACCTCTTCCAAGTAAAAAAAGAATGCAAAACTTTTAAGAGTTTTCTTAGGGCATGGAGCAATGGGAGCTTGTGAGGTGAGTTGGATCATGGCCTCAGAACAGAACAAGATTGATTTGAACTCAAGCAACAGCACACCCAAATGAAGTCGTGAGAAAAACAATTGAGAAGCTACAGTATAAACCTGACCTAAATCCTGACTCCTAATCCAAATTATTCACTTTTCATTCGAGTTTCCTACCAACAGCTGTCTAATGCTATGAAGGATCTAAATCCTTAACTAGCCGCAAGCTCTGGTAAAATTAGCTAACCCTTAATTATATTTATTGATAATCATTTTGTGAAGAGGAATCGAAAGTACTCCACACAGTGGTATATGTTTCTAAGGGTTAATGAGTGCATGTGTGTGTGTGTATGTGTGTGTGTTAGCCGTAGGACATGATGTACCATTCTGTTCTTTGACATAATCAGGGCAAAAGACAGAACAGTACAGTGTCTTAGATATCCAGCACCTAGAAATAAAGCTGAGCCTTTCTCAGTGTATTGTAGCACAAACTTTACGTTAGACCTGATCCGATCATGTTACTCTCATAACTCACGAAGCTCGTCTTAACCTGAGTTTATGGAACATTCCGGTATGTCTGTTTGCCATTTGTTGTTAGTTTTTAGTGTAAAGTGAGCTAGAATACAAAATGTATACGCCTGTTATGTGTTAGTGTGTGTGTGTGTGTGTGTGTGTGTGTGTGTGTGTGTGTGTGTTTGCGTGTGCACATATGTGCTGGTGGCGTTAGATGAAGGAGGCATGTGTCTTTCCTCCCCGAGAGGCCTCTCTGGGTTGGGCTCATGTGTGTAAATGTGTGTGTCAATGAACTCGTTGCCCCAGTGCTGTTTCTGAGGGTCACAGGGTGCAGAATTCCTTTGGCTGTTTACAGTTCGAGGCCTACGCCATTAGAAAACACTCACACACACGTACACACACAAGCATGTGCAGAAACACACACAGCTCTCATGTCACATGTTCACATGCATACCCAACTGGGCTGACAAATGCAAAAAGGGTTTTTCTCATATGTTATAGTAATAGTTTTAAGTTTAAGTTGTATTCATGTAAATACAAATGCTACATAGAAATATTACACACACACACACAGACAGTTCAAAAGTGCACGTCCTTTTAGAGTGGGCATCATGGGAAAACACAGTGTTGTTAAGGTCGCCAAGTTTACATTATAATGTGCTAGATTTAAATCAAGGCTAATGCTATAAAAAGCTGATTTAAAAACAGTCCGTGGTCACTTGTTGTAAACAAAAATAATCAGAATTATGTCAGAGGGTTAAGTACTCCAATCAGATACTGTGGCAGATGGAAAATCTAAAGGCAGATAGTTTAGACATCTCTGTGACATACAGAACCATTTCTGTTTTAAATTGAATTAAAAGTTGTATGTGCTATAGAGCTGCTTTGAGATACTGTCCTTTCTTAAAAGTGCTATACAAATAAAATGTAAATCAATAGTTTTCTGTGGAAATCCAGAAAGTCCAAAACTAGTCAAACCAAGTCAAATCAAGAAGCTTTTATTGTCATTTCAACCATACATAGCTGACGCAGTACACATTAAACTCAAACAAGGTTTCTCCAGGACCATGGTGCATAAAGCTACATAAAGCAACACAGAGGACTTAAGTCCTAGTCACAAAGTAAATATCTGAAGACAGCAACGATCATCTATTCAGCATTATTAAAGTAGCCATGACAGTGTAGTGTAGTAGCAGATTTCTGACTTGTCCTTTCAAACGATGGTCATTAGTTTGGAAATTGTAGAGCACTGACAAATATACAGATAGCTAGCTAGCTAGAGAGAGAGTACATATAGCTAGATTATTATCTATCTATCCAGCTGAGGGCCTTTGTTTAACTAAGTACAGAGATTTTCCCTCAACACACACAACCACATATAAACCCCACCGGAAACCCAACCCCCCAATGCCCTCCTACCCACACACACCCACACCCACACACATGTAACTACTATTCTATTGACAGATAGATAGATGTAGACAGGTTAAATGTAGAAAGAGGGTCAGTAAAGTAGCCATGACTATGAGTATGGTTGACAATATGGGGAAGTGGTACTGTAGCTTAGCGGGTTAAGGTGTTAGAATACTAATTGAATGGTTGTGAGCGCCAATCCCAGGGTCACCAAGCTGCCACTCCTGGGCCCCTGAGCAAGGCCCTCAATCCTCAATGGCACAGCTGTATAAATGAGATGAATGTACAGTAAGTCGCTCTAAAAAAGGGCGTTTGTTAAATGCCATAAATGTAAATGCTTGCAAATTTTGAATCATCTTTTAAAGCACTAAATAGAGTATCATACAGCACTGAAAAACCTACAGCTTGATCACTAACTCATTAGATTTATTGATGGATTTTATTGCTATTAGAGAAAATAATTTTGCCATTAAATTAATATGCCATTAAAAGTTAAAAGGACAGGATTAAGAAATATAATTGAAATACAGTAGGTCTGAATTAATTTAATTTATTTGCTTTTTCATTTATTGCTGTGTTTTCCCATGATGCACGCTCAGAGAGGGTGGGGACTTTTTTGCATAGAAACAAAACATTTCAATTCTACATTTACTTTTAAGATTATAACATTTATATTGACCGTCTGTATTTAAATTTATATTTAATTTTACATTGAAATTTAAAAGTATTATTTGAAATAAGTACCATTAAGTCCCATTAATTCTATACAGGGTTGTGGGGAACATGGAACATTACATTTCCAGCTATTAGCAGACACCCTTTTCCAGAGCGTCTTCAATTTTATCCTATTTTATTCAACTGAGGGTTAAGGACCTTGCTCAGGGGCCCAGCACTGGTAGTGGGATTCAAGCTCACAACCTTCTGACATCCCTACATATACCTACAGTACAACATTCCTTGACAGGGTGCAAACTCATCTCACACACCCTAAACAAGTTAGAGATAGCAATTGGCTTACAGCACACATCTTTGATCTGGGGAAGGACACCTAAGTACCGTGAGGAAACCCCTGAAGCACAGGGAGAACACACATACACACACTCAGGGAGAAGGTGGAAATTGAAACCCAAGCCCCAGAGGTGTGAACCCAGGAGAGCAGACGTGCTAATTAGCTTTCTTTTAGTCAGGAAAAACACAATTTGGCACATTTCTTTCTCTTTCAGTTCAAGCGTGCTATTTCTTATCAAACTCTTTTTCAGGACCAGACTAATTGCCATGTGCTTGTTTTATATGTTTATTATTCTGTATTCTGTGGAAACCTGTCCACGTGTTACGATCCCGCTAGAAAGTAGAAAGTGAAATCCCCAACAATTTTCTGTATTTCTGTGTAAATTCACAGAAATGTAAACTGATTTTCATCTAAGTCCTAAAACTAGATAAAGAATACCTGATTAAACAAAAATGCAAAAACATTATATCATTTTTTGTATTTATTTATTGAGCAAAATTACCCAGCATTATACATCATGGAAAAAATTGTACAGCTTTGCTTTTGCCAACTGTTGTAATCCCGTTGAGCAGCAATAACTTTAACCCATCATTTCTGGTCACTGGTGATTGGTCCTGGAATATTGTCCCATTCCTCCTACAAACTGTTTCTACTCAGTGATGCTGTTGGGCGTCCTTGTCTGAACTTTATTTTTTAGGTTCTTCCATAGCATTTCTATTGGGTTCTGGACCTTAACTTAACTTAAGTTCTTCTGCTTTAAACAATTTGTTTTGCTTACTTAGAGTAAGCTTTGGGTTGTCTTGCTGCGTGACACACTTATGTTTAAGCTGCAAATCATGAACAGATACAAACCCTAGCATGTAGAATTTGCTGGCAATGTCCAGAATTCATAGATACATTAATAATGGCAAGCCACCTTGAACCCAAGGCAGTACGGCAGTCGCAAACCATGACACTACCAGCACCATGCTTCAAGATTGTGAGGAGGTTTACGTGGGATTGCTGTGTTCAATTTTTTTTTAAACTTAGAGCTTTTCATGTAACCCTTATTACCAGTTCACTGTCATTACCTTACACTGGAACTCGACTCAGAAATGTTCATTCATTATACACAAATAAATTATTCTATGGCCGTAAGTCTGATATTAAATGAATCATTGATACTTCTGGCTTTTCGTGTCAGATGTTTTTTCCTCTGTTGGGAAAACTGTTTGGGGAAACCTTACACAGAGTTTTAGTGGTTGAATTTGTGTGAAATTGGTGCACATGCTTGGTGTAGTACAGTGCCATTTTTAGCCTAATCTCATTTTCATTATAATTCAAATTATTTCAGGAGTGATATTTTTTCATTTGATTCACTATAACACCAAACATTTTTAGTCAATTTAACAAAGAGCTACACCTAGATAGATAGATAGATAGATAGATAGATAGATAGATAGATAGATAGATAGATTAAATTGACTACATGCTTTGACAAAACAATCAGATTTTCAAAGTCTTGCCTTACTATCCTGCAGGCTTGCCACATTCACATATTCCTGTATGTTTAGATGTGTGTGTGTGTGTGTGTGTGTGTGTGTGTGTATGTGTGTGTGTGTTTATGTGTGTGTGCATGTCTGCCCAGAAGAAAAGGCCTTACCCCGGATGAGTTACAGTGTAACCGCATGCGTGTTTTTTCAGGGAAGTGTGTTTGTCTTGCATGCCTGTTCTGAGGCCCTTTGTTTAACTAAGCAAAGTGGTTCTCCTTTAACACACAAAACCATATACACTACCCTGTACCCAGTACCCCTACACACACACACACACACACACACACACACACACACACACACACACACACACACACACACACACACACACACACACACACACACATGTCTTTTTAAATAGTTCTATACCTACATACCTAAAACTTAAAAATACATCTGTGAACACTCATACAATTGCATGCAACATGTCAGAAATGTCTTATGCACTGATCCCTCCAGCCTCAGGGGTATGGAAAGATAAAGGTGTGTGTTCTGATCCCTGATCATGACTAAAACTTTCCCCTCCAGCGCAATGCTGCTCCCTTCTGGTGTGTGTGTGTGTGTGTGTGTGTGCGTGTGTGTGTGTGTGTGTGTGTGTGTGTGTGTGTGTGTGTGTGTGTGTGTGTGTGTGTCTGTGTGTGTGTGTGTGTGTGGAGGGGAGACAGAAGAAAAGATTTTCACTTTAAATGGATTCTTTTCTATTACAAACTGGAATATATTAGTATACAAGCATAACTTAATACTAATAACAAATTTCCTAATCATAGTGTACCACTAGTCCCATACAGTATATCTGTAACATTATGATATATTACAACAGTAATACAACAGTATACAGTACAGTATCTTGACTATGATGCCATTAACGAGAGCATGAGAATCAGGGCCACTTAATACAGATCTATAGACAAATCCAAATAAACAAACAAACAAATAAATAAATAAATAAATAAATAAATAATAACAAAAAAGATATATAATTTTTTATGTTATATATATATATATATATATATATATATATATATATATATATATATATATATATATATATATATATATATATATATATATATATGATGTTATTATACTATGTATACTATGATGTTATTATATAGTTATTATAACAAAAAATAAATAAATATATATACACAGTTTAATAAGAAAAATATTTAGAGATAAATAAAACACTTTGTGGTGAACTGTTACTGGAAACAATGCTGAATATTTAGTGTATAGTATGTTAGTGTATATACTATAGTATATAGTATATACTTATAGTATATACTATAAGTTTAGATTGCATGTTAAACTTGACAACAATGCTGTCAACAAGGATGTCTAGTCCTTCTTGTGAATAATTTGCATTCCTTAAAAGTGATTTTGAACAGGAAGTTAGCTATGAAAACAACAACCTCTTACAGACATGTGACCTTGCTGTGATCGTCTCAAATTCAAAATTTAATCAGTTTCTTTACTGTTTATGATGATAATTCAACATCAGTTCCATAGATATTTAGTCATATCATGCTAAAACCTCTATTACTGAGAGGCAAAGGCATGATAAAGAATGAATCTACTCAAGGTTTAAGTATTGGAAAAGAAATAATATTTATATGTTTATAATATAATAAATATATTATTTCAAAATACCGAAACCTTAATCTGATATTGATTTTTTATTTTTTTTTTTTTAAACTACTTTTTTTTGGAACTGAAGCACTTTAAAATAGAGGAAGAAAACTATATATGCTACAATATAAGCAAAAAAAAAGGTGACTTATACAAAACTGCAAATAATAAAAAAAATACATATTGTAAATTGGAACAATAAAATATAACCAAAATTTGTTTATATATATATAAAGATCTGCATTATAATATTCCAGGTTTTTTTTTTGTTTGTTACAGGTTTAGATTCTTTTCCCCTCCAAAATGTAATCCACCATTGATGGTATTTATTACTAATTACTTGCTCGATAGATAGATAGATAGATAGATAGATAGATAGATAGATAGATAGATAGATAGATAGATAGACCTTACATATGCTAGCATGCTTCTGGATCACATCACCCCTAAACCTGATGCTGCAGAATGCTTTGTTTTGCTGAACCCTGAAGCGTTTGGTCCGAATTGCTCTTTTTGCAGCAACCGATTATGAACCTTCCCACAGTAGAGAATGAAAAGGTGTCCAACAGTCAAGTTGTGCACACGCGCACACACACACACACACACACACACACACACACACACACACACACACACACACACAAACACACACTTAAATTGATCACTGTGATCAATTTCTCTCAGATAATTTAGAAGCAAGCCACACAGAGCTCCATGTTGTGTACACACACACATACACACACAGCTTGCCAGTCTGCATAAACGTGTCATTTTCAGACGGCCTTTAATTACCTATCGGCTGTGTGTGGCTGTCTGAATGAATGGACAGCGTGTTAATTAGCTCTCCGAAGCCAGCCCGTTAACGAGACGGCAGCTGAATGGCAGGCTAGCACATGTAATCACGCTGTCTCACAAATTCATGGAGTAGTAGACACACACACACGTTTACTCATGTACACTGACAGAAACAGAGCTGTCTGGTGCCATGGCAACCATTGCAGATATGCCTTCCCTCCCTCCATCAGAGAGAGAGAGATAGAGACAGAGGAATAATAAAGCTGACGATAAAGAGTGGAAGACCCTCACACATATTCGTGCACATAAATAAGAAAATAATCAAAAAACATTGGAGAACTGACGGTTATATGCGACAGGTATGAAAGTGCAAGAGATGCTGCGAACTACAGATTACCGTGCTGCTGTGTGCTCTCTAATATCAGACATCACTGCAGTGTTTGTCTCCTCGTCTGTCTCCTCTGCCACAACGTTCCCCCCCCCCCCCCCCCCCCACACACACACACCCGTCGGCTTTTCAGCTATTTCTATTTTCTGTAGGCATTTTGATCGATTGTACTATAGAAAAGATTTAACACTTACTGTATTATATACACTGAGTTGGAGCATGATGATGCATACCTATGACCATGTGATCAGGTACCTAGAGGACCATTATGACACAGTGTTGCTGGAGGTTTTAAACACAGATGCAGTGGAGAAACACTTTATATGTTTTCATGAGTATGAAGCTAATGCAATCCCCGAATGTCACCAGTTGCCAGATAATGTTGTAATGACTCATTTAAATATTAAAGAAATTGTCAAAGCATTTGCATATCAACATGTGTTAAATGCAGAGGGAAGATTGTCTAAAAGATGCATCAGATCGTAGAAAATCCAGATCGTAGAAAAGATTATTATTTAGAAGTAGAATTGTTTCTTATAGAAATTAGTTGTCTTTGGTCTTTTGGCAAAAAGACACAGAATTGTGATTGATTGTTGAAACAATGATGATCAGTGATAGTGTTTTGGGAACAATAGTAATAAGCAATTGGTCCTTGGGAACAATTGAGATCCGTGATTGGATGGGAAGTATGGTGATCAGTAAAAGGTTATTAAGACCAATGGTGATTAGCGATTGGACGATCGTAGGAGTAGTGATCATTAATGGGTTTTTAAGACCATTGTGATTAGTGATTGGTTGGTGGGAACAATGGAAATTAGTTATTGGTTGGTACAGTAAGAGCAAACATAATAAGAGATTGGTCCTTGGGAACAACGGTGATCAGTGATTGGACGATGGGAGGCATAGTGAACAGTAATGGGGTTTTTTTAAGAACAATGATGATTAGTGATTGATTTTTTGGTAACAAGGGTGATCAGTGATTGGTTAGTGTGAGCAATGTTGATCATGGATTGGTCTGTAAGAGCAAACATAAGGGGAACAGTGGTGATCAGTGCTTTATTCATGAGATTAATGATGATAAAAGAATTATGATGATAAGGTTTTGAGGAAAAATGGGTATTATTGATTGGGAAAAGGGAACAACGGTGAAAGGTGCTTGATTAATAAAGTTTAGTGATTAGTTTTGAGAAAAAAATACTAATTAGTATTTGGCTGTTGGAAACACTGGTAATTAGTGATTGGCTATTGGGAACAATGATGATTAGTGGGGTCTAACCTTCAACAGTGGTTCTGTAATTAGAGTCTAAGACTGTTAAAGTGTAGAGGATGATTAATGCAAATTGTGTATGAATGAAATGAGTTCTATCTGTAAATCTACATAGTGGAAAACTAGTGCTTGTCCATTTTCACAAATAGCTGATAAATTAGACACAACAAATTGGCTACAGTCAGTAAAAGATTCATATGGCAGATTTTGGTGCAAGCGACTAAAGCTGAAACTATTGTTCTATAAAAACTTGTTAAATCATTTGTTTTTGCTAATCGACCCAACAATATTAAAACATTCATTTAATAATTTCATTAGTATATTAATTCATTCATTTGAGGGAGCAGCTTGTATTATTTCCGATCCTTTTGTTGTCTGTGAGGTGAAGTACAGTTGCAATGAACATAATAATAAGCTTTTCGTTTCCTCTCAAGATCCAACCCCCTCTGTTAAGTGGGGTAGAAGCGGGCCAGATGTACAAGCTGTTTGCACCTGGGTTTTTTTTGCACAGTAATTATGTAATTACACGACATTCTGCATGAATGCAACACAGTGTGATGTGTATGAAACTGGTCTACAAGCTTAAACATGTGATTTCACCACCATGTACGTGTATATATATATTGGAGGATCATGGGGAAAGCCAAATCTTTACTGTCACTGATAATATATTTTGGTTGATATACTGGATGGATGTTTTAATGTGTGATTTTGATTGCCTCCTAAAACAAGGTGTAAATTAGGGCCATGCCGGTTATTCTAAGTGGTGTTCAAAGGCAGTTTCCTAGTTGCATGGTGTTCCTGTAGCACTGGGCTGCTGAACTGATATTTAGGTAACACTTTATAATGACAGTGCATAAATAATCCTGTATTAATTCCTGAATTAATATGAGTTATGATAAATTAAGTCATGTTCAAATCATACACTTATGAAGAGCTAACCTTAACTAAGAGTCTTATGAATTTATATATGAATAACAAGCACCTTAATTATTGGAATACGTTTCTTAGTTAATTTATGAATTAATATGCAGCAGTTAACTAAATCAAACATGCTCTATAAGAAAGAATAATAATAAAATGTACATCATTTCTAATTTTTTATATTGTATAATGCAGCTGTGTACACAAACATCATTAGATGGCGTGGGATTATTTTTATAATTCACACTGATCTTTGTTATTGAACATAGAAGGTTGAAGTAATGATAAACACCAACCACTCTCCATACATTTCTCTTCAAATCCCACTGTATTTGAAAGTATGTGCTCAAGGTTGCTCAAGTTTATCTATTAACATTTAAATTTCACGTTCTATAAGATTTGTTTTCTGGGGTTTTTGCATATAATGTTATGCAAAAACCATCAAATTCAAATTCATCAGACATTACACTAAAATGTACTTGGTTTTTGGTGGTTGTTATTCATGCATGTTTTTTTTTTTTTTTTTTTTTTTTTAGCTAAGGTTAGCCCTTCATTAGTTCATGATTACTACATATCTTAACTCATCATTAGTTTATATTTAAGTAAGTATTCATTTAGTTCATTGAACTGCACTTGCAGTTCTTTATTTCTGTGGTTGACTATTTCTACCTGATTTTTAACCACAGTTTGCACATCATGCTAAGTGCACTTAGCAGGCTACAGCCGTAGTAACCTGAAAGTTCATCTCAGATTTTTTTTTTCAAATATCGATAGATGATAGGACTAATGTGTGTGTGTGTGTGTGTGTGTGTGTGTGTGTGTGTGTGTATGTGTGTGTGTGTACCTTACAGATACCAGCACAGGGATTCCCAGGATTGATGAAGCACAGACTATAGCTGTCTTTATGGTGAGTAGTTTATGTTTATGATGGAAAGCAATACCCCTGTAAATCTGCAGGTGGCAGACTGGCACATCAGTATCGTTTTGTGTGTGTGTGTGTGTGTGTGTGTGTGTGTGTTCAAACATGAGCCAGCAAAAAGTGTGTTAGGAGGACAGGAAGGGGTGAAAATAAGGAGTGGTTGAACACCAACTCATTGCAGTTCAAACCTATGACTCAGCCGGATATAGCTGGGCAAATGTGTGTGTGTGTGTGTGTGGATGCGAATTTGCTTTGTCATCTTATTGTGTGCAGGGATTTTTTTCTAAAGACCACACCCCAATGTGGATTTTAGGAGCTCTGGGGCACTTTGGTGCAGAGTATGAATAATAAAGCATTGTAACACATTATCCCCGTTGTCTCACGTTGGCAAATTCACACGAGGCAACTAGCATGAAAAGTTAGAAATATTTATACAATACACATACAAATATAAAGTTTTGACAACAGGTTAAAATATCCAGCTTTTTTTTAACATACATTTTCTTTTGCTATAACCTTTAACAGAATAGCTCTTCGTCTTTAGATCGGACTGAGGTTTTATCCTTCTGACCCGATGCTCTGATGAATGCTTTGTACTCGTGTAAACTGCTGTAAAAAAGCTCTTTCTTTTTTTTAACAGTGACAACAAAACTACTCGAATATTCACCTTAAAAGGTGAAATGAAAAAATCAAAGAAAATAAATAAACACTTTTATTCATTTATGTTTATATTTATGGCATTTGGCAGATGACAGAGAGTAGTTGGAGGTTAAGGACCTTGCTCAGGGGCCCGGCAGTGGCAGCGTAGTGGTTCTAGGATTCGAACTTTGATTCACTGGGACTCACTTATGAACTGGGATTCACTTTGTGACCATGAGACATTTCAGGTGTCTGACGTTTGTGTTTTTTGGCCAAGATCTATGAGGACATTCTCACTAGTTCAATTCCAAAGTGTGCTTTATTGGCATGATTTAATAATGATATTGTCGCCAAAGCACATAGTTTATAGTTTAGTTTGTAGTCACGAATTTAAGATCAATGTCGAACTGTATTATAGATTTATTATTGATTTTATGTGATAGCTTTAATGTGAAATAAATAAAAGAAAAAGGAAAAAAGAAACAAAAAACACTTCATTTCATCTATTTTAACATTCAGTTGAACTTATTCATTAAAAACTATTTGGGACACTAGTACATTTACTTTGGTGAAAGAGAGAGAGAGAGAGAGAGAGAGAGAGAGAGAGAGAGAGAGAGAGAGAGAGAGAGAGAGAAATCTTAACTAGAAACCATGACTCAGCATTCTTGCTCAGCAGTCTCTCAGTCTCACATCTCACTGTGATCCAGCTGCTTGCGATCAAATGCCTGATCGAATATGCCTTAATCTTCAAGGCACCAGGATAAGCTCCCGGTCATCCAGGGACTCGCCTAGGGAGACATGCCCACTGTGTCTTCTTCACGCCCCTTGGGAAGAGACGGAGACAGGGCACGTTCACATCACACCTCGGCGCTCATGCTGAGTCAGAGTGACAGCCAATGGGCTGGAGTTAAAGTGGTTCGAGTTGCATTTTTAACCAATCAGAGAGCACTGCAGCAAGGCGAGGGCAATGAGAGAGAGAGAGAGAGAAAGAGAGAGAGAGAGAGAGAGAGAGAGAGAGAGAGAGAGAGAGAGAGAGAGAGAGAGAGAGAGAGAGAGGAAATTAAAAGTAGAGTGAAGGATTTCAAACAGGATATAGAAAGAAACATGGGAAATAGAAAAGAATCAGAGGAATAGGTAGGATGAAAAGGCTTCTTATAGGATAAAGAGAGGAGGAAGTGGAGTGAAAGGAAGAGGAAGAAGAGAACAAAAAGGCGGAGTGAAAGGAAGAGGAAGAAGAGAACAAAAAGGTGGAGGGAAATTGAGGAAATGGAGGAATTGTGAGGTAGGAATTGGTATTTAAAACTGTAAAGCAAGAAGAAGAAGATACGGAAAGAGAGAAGAAGGATAAAATAGAGGTACAAAGAAGGGATGAATACATGCAGGCAGAGAAAAGAAGAAGAAGAAGAAGAAGAAGAAGAAGAAGAAGAAGAAGAAGAAGAAGAAGAAGAAGAAGAAGAGATGACAGAAGTAGAAGAAAATGCTTCCCAAAGCACTGAAACAAGGTACAGAAGAAAATAAGGAAAGGAACAAAAAGACACAGATGAATGGGGAAATGTAGAGGACTTGAATAGCAGAAGAAGGGAAAGAAGGAGGAGAGACATGGAAGTAAAGTTAGAGAAATAAGGAGAGGAAATTGAAAGAAGAAGAAGAAGAAGAAGAAGAAGAAGAAGAAGAAGAAGAAGAAGAAGAAGAAGAAAAAAGAGAAAAAACTAAGAAGAATGAAAAAAATGAGGAGAGAAGTATGGAGGAAGACGTAGAATGAAAAAGGAGGCGGTTCAGAATGGAGAGGGTTTAACAGATGTTTCTGTTAAGGAAATTAAAAAAAAAACATGGGAGTAATTAAAGAATGGAAGAGGAAGACTGAGAGAGACAAAGGGTTACACCATTTATGGACTAAAACAAGACAGAAAATAAAAAATTAATATGAAGAGATCATGGAGAAATAGAGAGAGAAAGACCCTGAGGAAATTAGTGTAAAAGGAAAGGCTTGTTGCGTATAAGAATAGATGAGGAAATAGTGGGGGAGGAAGAGGAAAAAAGAACAGGAAGTGAAAGTGAATTGGGGTTATTTGGACAGAGTACTTATTGCTGTTACTATTATTGATCTCTATGGATAACTCTTTGTCCATTTCATACACACACACACACGCGCGCACACACACATTTCTCTCAAAGCACGTTCTCCTATTGCAGGAAATTTTGCTGAGGCAAGAAACTACTTTATCAACCTTGTCCAAACCCATCACACCGCATTTCCCAAAATCCCTTTGTTCCTTTCATCCAGAACAGCTGCTTTAAGCCTAACAAGGAAGTGATAAATCTTCAATAAGTGTGCACACTAGAGCACAGCTTTTTATATTCAGCTTTCCCCAGTCCAGGTGTTGTCACATCTACTGCATGCTCTCCTGAATCCAATGTGATTCAGGTCACTGACTAGGACTGATGACTGATGAAGTGCGCTTCGGTGAGTGTTTGGAACACAGCCGAAGGTTTTGTGGCTTTCCATCTTTTTATGTCGTTGCTGCTTCTTTACCTGACCTCTATCTGATCTGCCATTCTGAAGACCCCCCTCAAGAGTGCCGTCACATTTACTCTCCTTCATTCTCGCTCTCTCTCTCTCTCTCTCTCTCTCTCTCTCTCTCTCACACACACACACACACACTTCCCTTTTTTCTCTCTTGAAGAAGGCATCACATGGAGACAGCACCATCTAATTTGCTTGCTCTCAACACACACACACAAATTCACACACACAAAGCTTCCTCTCAACACACACACACACACATACACACACACACACACACACCTTCCCTTCACTCTTGAAGAAGTCATCACATTGAGACAGCCCCCCGACAGACACATACACGCATCCTAACAGCAGTGATAGAGTCATCCTGGTGATGTCTGTGAAGAAATATGGTAATGAAGATGTCTGGAAAGACAGGCGCATGACTGCATGCTATTTATATCTACTGAGCATCATCAAAACATTATTTACAGTAGCTATTCAATTTTTTTTTATAGCCTCATCCCTGTCTGCTGCATCTGTGGCATATGTTTTCCATGTACAATATTTTAGACAGGTCACTGAGAAAAGAACGAAAAACGTGTTTAATCCGAAATCACTATCTCACTAAGGTTCTAAGGCTAGATATCATCATGACAGCTGCTACACTGAGCAATATTCATGAGAATACACACAGTCAGAGCTGAGACCAATTCTAACCAAAGCTGTTGTATTAAATTTTCTGCTAACTGTGTGAGAAAGTAATATCCGGTATTTAGAGTTTGTTGCGTCACTCAATTTTCTGATCAGTTTCTAAACATATTAAAAAAGGTCAAATACTGTTTAACAATATGCATTTATAGGGCATATGATAGGGCAACAGAGCAAGAATAAGCAATAGGTTATAGTTTTATCTTCTATATTAGTTGATCATTGTTTGGTTTGAAAATTAGAGGAAACAAAATGATTGGATAAAATGGCTAACGGCTATGGATAATTTCTTCTTAAAGAGAAGAAGGACGAAAGGGTTTTGCTGATGGAGAATTAAGCAATAAAACATGCTTTACTTTTACTGGTCCCATCCAAAACCTGATTATTTTCCAGTGACAGAGTGTCCCAAAGTCTTTAATTCCTCTTATAACACAGTAATTTAAGAGCATACTGTTCAAAGTTAGCTTTAACTTTGTGCAATACAATCACTCACATGATAGCAGCCTTTCTCTCTCCAGCCTCTTTTTTCCCCATGCACACCTTATTATCTCAATCACAACACGCTCACGGGCCCAACAGGGATAGCCTTGGTGGACCTCGGATTCAAACTCACAACCTTCCAATTGTTAGCCCAACACCTTAAGCACTTGGCTACATATCCACAAACAAAGCTTTTAGAACTGTTTCATGTTGTAACTAGCAATATTTCCTAGCTATGTATCTTCTTTAGTTTCTGAATGTTTCCATAGACCTAATAAACAGGACACTGTAAATAGGTCCTCAGATGTTTAATCTTAGTAATTGCTTCTTCTTCAACTTTCGGCTTTTCCCATAAGGGGTAGAACAGAGAATCTTTTGTTTCCACCTAACTCCATCCTCAGCATCCTCTACTCTCACACCATTACCTTCATGTCCTCTTTCAACACATCCATATACTGTATCTCCTCTTTGGCCTTCATCTTGACCTCTTACCCGGCAGCTCCATCTCCAACATCCTTCTACCAATATAACAATCTCCTTCCTCTGTACATGTCCAAACCATCTCAAAAAGCCTAGCCTCTCTGACCTTGTCCCCAAAACAGCCAACCTGAGCTGTCCCTCTGATGTGCTCGTTCCTAATCCTGTTCATCCTCGTCACTCCTAAAGAGAACCTCAACATCCTCATCTCTGCTACCTCCATCTCTGCCTCATGTCTTTTCCTCACTGCTACAGTCTCTAACCCATATAGCATAGCTGGTCTACTTTTCCAAATTTCCATTCATCCTGAATCAGTTTTAGTAACAGTTTCAGGTTTTAAAAGCCAATTCATACAGAAGTAATTTCTGAGTTGTTTGTGGTCATTCAACTCATCAAACAGAACAGATACATTACTATTTTTACTACTAAGTCCACGTTAACTTTTTGAGACGTGTGCCTCACGTCCATCAAAACACAACCCTCACTATGTCCCCACTGAGTTAAACTCCACAAAAATGTTTCTGTTTTTATATCCTGGTTGGTACTAAATGACAGAGGTAAGAACGTGTGATGCCTTGTGAGGACATTGGGTGGGATGGTCCTCATAAGTTAAGCTGAATTTTCTTAAACTGCAGTTTTGATTAAGGTAAAATCAATAAAATAAAATAAGATAAATGAATCATTCCTCAGGTTAAGGTTAGATTTAGGTGTTGCCATAGAAATGATATATCAATGAAATATGTAAGGTCGCCAGAATTATAGTAAGAAAAATGAGTGTCTACACACACACACACACACACACACACACATACACACACACACATTTTTATACATTGTAGGGACACCTATCAGGAATGTACTTTGTGGAGACTTACCATTCAAAAGGCTGTGCTTAATACACATACGCACACACACAGTCTGACACATTGAAAGGGACACTGGTATTCTGTTTAACTAAGGTCTCATTTTACACATGGTTGTAATGGGTGTACATGTAAGTATGCATAAGTATATCTCACTCCGTGTGTGTGTGTGTGTGTGTGTTTTGTGATGTTTAAGATATTTATTTCCATCCATGGGTCACGGGTTTTGCAATAGCTTTATCGTTGTTTCTCCAGGAGTGACAAAAGGCACATACTGAACATACCAATGCATTATACCCTTACCAACTGCTGAGCCACTCACACACCACACACACACAGAAAGAGAGAGAGAGAGAGTAGAATTAATTTAATTTGGATGCATATTAAAAGTCCTTGAGTAAAAGATGCCTGTCCAGTGAGTCTATCATAACACATGCTGAATTTCAGCAGCTGCATCCGAGCCTCTAAACTCTAAGAAAAAAATAATTCCTTTGGGATTGTTTGAATAGATTAGTGTTTTAACCTTCATATGGGGTGTTCCAGGCATTCAACCCTTCTCTGTTTGTGGTCACCTTTTTGTAATAACATATGATTAGATTTTATTACAGCTTGACATTTTAGAGCGAGAAATAACTGGCTGGCTGACAGAATGTACTGTATAGCAAATGTAGATTCTGTCTCTCATGCTCTTTTCAAGCATAACATTTACAATATATCAGCTCCCCAACTGACTAAATTCGAGGTTAGCAGAATGTTCCGGTTCTATGAGCATTTGGTTCAGCTGAAGTTTTCTGGGTGTTCAAGACTCTAGGGGGGGAAAAATGGGCCAAGGTTCTTTTATGCCAGAAAAGTGTTGCAGATGATTAAAAGTTAGGACCTTCATGTTAACAGATCTAATATAGCTTCCTGACACCCTGTATATGATATCTGGGAGGCCATTAATACTGAATAGACCAACACTGACACATCTACAGTATGTTTAAAAGACTGTGGGTTCATGTGTAAAAGCAGCAGGATAGTATTGCCATCCAACAGCTTTAGGGTTTTAGGTTATCTTCTGTGTGGAGATTTGTATGTTCTTTCCGTGTCCATGAGGCTTTCTGATTTCCTCCAACCCCCAAAGCAGGATTTAGAAGGACCCAACCTCATTCCCAGTCTTCCTGGACTAAGCTCAGGATTTACTGCAACCAGGATCCAGCACTTACATTAGAAGAATACATGAATATTTAAGTATGAATGAATATTTAGCATCAAGTTTATTATGACAAAAATTTGTCACTTTTGTAGATATTCAGTACACAGTGTGTGTTTCTGCACAGACAGTCCTAACACCCCCTCTCTTCAACGTGGTCGACTGGAGCAGAAAGGCACTTTGCTCTACAGGCCCATAACGTGGGTTTTCAGTGGTGTCGATCTCAGGGAAAGTTTAATAACTGTCAGAAATTATATATATGCAAAATTATTTGTGTGTGCGTGTGTGTGTGTGTGTGTGTGTGTGTGAGTGCGTGTGTGTGTGTCCTTCTTTGGAGGGCAAGAATGGGTGTGTGGCCCACATATTCCACACTGTGCATGCTTGCCCATAAATATGTGTAAGATCTGAGTCAAAGGGTGTGTGTGTGTGTGTGTGTGTGTGTGTGTGTGTGTGTGTGTGTGTGTGTGTGTGTGTGTGTGTGTGTGTGTGTGAAGGACATGACTCAGAGGCCACTGGAAGTGTGGTTGACGGTGCAGATCAGCGTATTTGAGTTATCGGATATTTTGACCAGCTAGAGAAAGTAATAGCAGTAATAGAAGCAGTAGTAGTTATAGAGACAGTAGTAATAGCAGTAGTAATGATATAGTGATAGTAATAGTAAGAGTAATATCAGTAGCAGTAGTAGTAATAGCAGTAGAAGTAGTAATATCAGTAGTAATAGCAGTAACAGCAGTAATAGCAGTAGCAATAGCAGTAACAGTAGTAATAGCAGTAGCAATAGCAGTAACAGTAGTAATAGCAGTAGCAGAGGTAATAGCAGTAGCAGTAGTAATATCAGTAGTAATAGCAGTAGCAGTAACAGTAGTAATAGCAGTAGTAATAGCAGCAGTAGCAGTAGCAATAGCAGTAGCAGAGGTAATAGCAGTAGCAGTAGTAATATCAGTAATAATAGCAGTAGCAGTAACAGTAGTAATAGCAGTAGCAGAGGTAATAGCAGTCGCAGTAGTAATATCAGTAGTAATAGCAGTAGCAGTAACAGTAGTAATAGCAGTAGCAGCAGTAGCAGTAATAATAGCAGTAGTAATAGCAGTAGTAATAGCAGCAGTAGCAGTAGCAATAGCAGTAGCAGAGGTAATAGCAGTAGCAGTAGTAATATCAGTAATAATAGCAGTAGCAGTAACAGTAGTAATATCAGTAATAGTAGCAGAAGCAGTAACAGTAGTAATAGCAGCAGTAGCAGTAGCAGTAGTAATAGCAGTAGTAATAGCAGTAACAGTAGTAATAGTAGCAGTAGCAGTAACAGTAGTAATAGCAGCAGTAGCAGTAGTAATAGCAGTAGTAATAGTAGCAGTAGCAGTATTAATAGCAGTAGTAATAGTAGCAGTAGCAGTAGTAATAGCAGTAGCAGTAGCCCTATATTGTATAATTATATAAAACTATTGTATAATTATATAAAACTAATTATATATATATATATATATATATATATATATATATATATATATATATATATATATATATATTTTACTTAAATCTATTTACTTATAAAACCTTAATATTATACATTCTCTCACTCACATATATTTTACTTAAATCTATTTAACTATAAAACCTTAATATTATACATTCACTCTCTCTCTCTCATACGATACGTATTATGGTGTTCTACACTCACTAATGACAGTAGTATCTTGAGACTTGACTCCAGTAATGACGATGACAATGACGAGACGATGTGATGATGAATGATGATGATGATGGTGTTACTGCACAGGTATAATGAGGCCTTAAAATCAGTTCGGGAAGCGCTTCATCGTCAGATATCGGCGCTGGTCAACATTTGTTTCTGAGAGAGGCAAAGAGGCTGGTGGTGGCAGAGAAGAGGCTCCCACTCCACTCGTAGAGGCTTCAGGTTCACTCGGAGGCTCTTCTGCTGGAGGCGCTGATGGTGTAGTTGTGGTTTTTAACTTGGAGAAGAACATGGTGATGGGTAGTTGCTTTCGTTTTTTTATTTTGCTGCAAAATGCCCTTGTACAAGGACATAACCCCGTCAACACTGTTGCTAAACTTGACAGCTCGAACCATATTATCGTCGATGTCTTGTGCAAATCGTTGCATTGCCCTTGCCATGTTGCACAATTGTTGCAGGTTCTCCAAGGTAAGGCCACGCTCTTCAATTTCTTCGTCTTGCTCTTCTTCGCTTTCTTCTTCACTTGCAGACTTCGTCATCTCAAGGAGGTCTTCATCTGTCAGTGGGTCCGAGTGGGTATCGATAAGGCTGTTGACGTCTTCTTCCGTCATGTCGACGAATCCTTCATCCCTGATGATGCGAGCCATCCTCACCGCCTTCTCCACCGCCGAGTGATGAACTTCGTCAGGAGTGAA
Organism: Tachysurus vachellii; assembly: GCF_030014155.1. Taxonomy (NCBI): domain Eukaryota; kingdom Metazoa; phylum Chordata; class Actinopteri; order Siluriformes; family Bagridae; genus Tachysurus; species Tachysurus vachellii. Next base: position 9,033,878 of record NC_083485.1, read on the forward strand.
GCCTGCATAGTCATGCACCACGTTAGGCCATAATTTCTTCCAGCAAGAATTTATGGTCTCAGTTTTCATGTCCTTCAGTGCTTGCTGGATATTAGTCAAGCATGACGCAATGTTGTAGTTACGCCAGTACTTTTTCAAGGTGAAGCCTTTGTCGTCGTCGTCAACTGCCACGATGAGGCCCTCCATCGTGGAACGAGTGTAGAGTGCCTTAAAGGCACGAATGACACCTTGATCCATCATCTGAATTAGAGATGTGGTGTTAGGGGGCAGAAACTCGATCTGAACCCCATCATATTGCAGGTCTGTTGCATGGTCTCCTGCACAGTCCATCAAGAGAAGGACCTTAAAAGGGAGGCCCTTCTGAGCCAGATACAGCTTCACCTGGGGAGTGAAGCAATGGAGGAACCATTCGAGGGTCAGGGCTTTCGTTATCCAGGCCTTAGAGTTATGCATCCAATACACAGGGAGCAGAGCCTTAGTTTTGTTTTTTAAGGCCCATGGATTTTTGGCCTTATAAATAAGGCCTGGTTTAAGCATTAAGCCTGCAGCATTGCCACACATGATGAGAGTGACACGGTCCTTGTGGGCCTTGAAGCCTGGCCTCTTCACATCATCCTTGAAGAGGAATGTACGAGAAGGCATCCGCATCCAAAAGAGGCCTGTCTCGTCCATGTTAAAAACTTGCTCAGGGAAGTAGCCGCCATCACTGATGAGCTTAGGAAACTCATCCTCCACGTAACGACGAGCAGCATCGGTGTCGGCAGAGGCAGCATCACCATACAAAGGGACGCTTTTGAGGTCGTATCTCTTTTGAAATTTATCGAACCAGCCTTTGCTGGCTATAAAGCCTCGTCCTCGAGGAGGTGAATCACTCATGGCAGAGCTAGTACTGGCTTGAGGTTCGTCAGGATCGTCTTCAGCGGCTTCTTCAGCATCTCCTTTGTCGTCGTCATCGGGCAAGGTTTGATCATAGAGAGATTTGGACTATGTCCTGATCATATTAGTGTCCAAACTCACGTTTTTTTCCTGCAATCAGCAACCCACAAGGCTAATGCAGCTTCCATTTTCACAATTCTCTTATTACGCAGAGTTACCACACGTTTCGCTTCTTTATTGAAGCTTATTGCAGCGGTTTTGCAGATGTTATCTTCGTCTTTTTTGATGTAGCGCACTGTCGATTCATTCACTCCATAATGGCGTGCCACCGCGACATAACTTCTGCCCTGTTTTAACATATCTAAAAGTTTGACCTTTTCAATTATGGTCATAATCTTCCTCTTTGGCTCACTAGTGGAATCTTTTGCAAGCGCACGGCGCTTGGGAGGCATTGTAAGGGCTTAACGAAAACACAATACGCGAGACACAGTTGACAGCGTGAACGAGAGTGGCGAGATACAGTACAACAAGGGAAGAAGCTGGGAGAGGATGCGATGATGCGCAGCCAATCAGCTCAGATCTCACGCCGGGAGCCAATCCCGTGCCTTGTCTGAGTGCTCGTGGGTATGTACAAAGTCTCTGAGAGAGTTTCTCTCTTTGTCTGGCATCCTGGGAAACCGTTGTTATTTTTATTTTTCGATGAATAATCTTTAAAAAATCACAGATGCACTGAGGCCGCGAAACTTGAACCGCGAAACTTGACCCGCGAGGTACATTTATTCGATATATCTTGATTGTTACAAGTCAAATAGAAAATTAAGTTTAGTAATAATGTTTAAAAATAGGCTCAAAAAGCATATTTTCCATTTACTGTAATTTATATTCAAGATGTTTTCACTCGCTAAGATGTCAGTTTTTCAGAGCACAAAGTGATATAAATTATATGACTGAATTTTCAGAGAACATCTATATCTGAAATACCTGACAGTTTAGTCCGTTAAATCCTTCGCAATACAACACACACACACACTGAACACCTGGACTGATTAAGTTGATTCAATGTGAAATTACAGCATCAGTCCATGCAGATCTGTTATACTGACCCCATCTTTATCCTTACATCCTTTCATCCTTTTTCAGAAAAGGGAGCATAATTGGAAGCAAGGAAAAAAAACTGTGACGTTAAAGAAATAAAAGCACCTGCACTGTTTGAGGTAACACTGTATATGACCCATAATGCACCAGAGTTAGACATATTAAGTGCATTGTGCCTGTTTAGAGCTGAAATAATCTGGCATTCTGCACAAAAAAAAACTTGCCTGTACACTGAATTCTAGCACAAAAAGTAGAAAGTCAGCACGAAAAGGGTTGCGAGCAGCTAATTTCACATTCCACTTGACGTGCTAGGCTTTTAGCAGCATCCAGTTCTGCATGAAATTTTAGTTCGCCTTCCAAAACCAGGTGATGATAAGCACCATGTGTGTTGCTTGGATAGAAAGGATTGCCAGATGCACGCTTTTCCCAAAGACTAGTTTTTAGGCTGCCAGTGCAGAATTGTTTTTACATTTTAATTTATTCTCATTTACACCCACTGTCCACTTTATTAGGAACACCTGTACACCTGCACATTCATGCACTTATCTAATCAGCCAATCATAAAGCACGTGTATAAAATCACCATACAGGTATATTAGAATCGGGAACAAAGTGATCTCTGTGTCTTTGACGAAAATGTTGATCTTATGGGATTTTCACCTAGCATTTTTTTTGAGTAGACAGAATTGTGCAAAATAATAATAATAATAATAATAATAATAATAATAATAATAATAATAATAATTCTGTAAGCGGCACAAAAAAAGTTAACTCAAATAGCAGAAAAGTATCTCAAGAAGAACATCAACCTGTTTTCTAATTACGATTCTTGTACTACACAAATCTGGCAATATTTGGAGACACAGAATAGGCATTTTCTGGTAGACACACAGACACCACACCTTTCAATGGCACCAGACACTCATGCCCTCAACTTCCTGTGAGTAAGCCCCAAAATGACTCATAGACAGGTTCACTCCCATTTCATAGATCGATAGTGAGTTCTTCAAAGCTGATTACTCACACAGTTTGGGGTCAGTCCACTGGGTCACTAAACCAGTTCTGTGGCGAGGAAACTGACGCGATGGGGTGACAGCACAGAACAGATTGTGTTTGTGTGCGTGAGTGTGCGTGTACTGTAAGTGTGGATAAGAGGAAAGTCAATTTTTGTTCTGGTAACTTATTCCATGTGTGACTCATGCTTTGTCTTCACGCGACTGAACATCCACATCAGGGCCGAGAACGGAGATCATGAGTCGTTCTTTGTCTGTCGCACTCTCACTTTTCTCTCTGTTCTCTACTTTATGTAGGGGAATTGAACAAACCTAAATGACTTTAGTTACAAAGAATAATACAACATATATTACAACATATAATACATCAATTATTATTGATTTATTTTTAGAGATTTTTTTTTATTTAAGGCAATAAATATCCATGGCAAAGTCACACATCATTTTATATCAAATATCATACCCTATTGTACAATAATAATGTGATCGTAGAATATAAGCCTTTATTTTGTCACATATACATTACAGCAAAGTGAAATTCTTTACATATTCCAACTTTGGAGGTTGGAGTCAGAGCACAGGGTCAGACATGATACAGCGTCTCTAGAGCAGTGAGGATTAAGGGCCATGCTTAAGGGCCCAATGGTGGAAGCCTAGCAGTGTTGGGGTTTGAACCCTGATCAACAACCCAATGCCTTAACCACTAGAGCCATCACTGCCACACTCTTGCTTGAAAAAATTTAGTATAACTAGTATTTTGTGGGGGGCACGGTGGCTTAGTGGTTAGCACGTTTGCCTCACACCTCCAGGGTTGGGGGTTCGATTCCCGCCTCCGCCTTGTGTGTGTGGAGTTTGCATGTTCTCCCCGTGCCTCGGGGGTTTCCTCCGGGTACTCCGGTTTCCTCCCCCGGTCCAAAGACATGCATGGTAGGTTGATTGGCATCTCTGGAAAATTGTCCGTAGTGTGTGATTGCGTGAGTGAATGAGAGTGTGTGTGTGCCCTGCGATGGGTTGGCACTCCGTCCAGGGTGTATCCTGCCTTGATGCCAATGACGCCTGAGATAGGCACAGGCTCCCCGTGACCCGAGGTAGTTCGGATAAGTGGTAGAAAATGAGAGAGGGAGGGAGTATTTTGTAGTCATACATTTAAAAAGAGTGTTCTTAAGAGTGAATACTTAGAGCCATATTTACTAGAAAGCACCAATTAGAGCCGTTTTAGCAGCCATTTGCATTGTGGGAATTTAGCAGCTGATTTACTAAAAACATTCATGCAAACAAACACAGGTGCACTTTGTCTAATTAATATACTGTTGCAGTAAAACCCTGAATATTTGCGCACAAATTCCTATTTGGTGTCAGGTGTTTTGTTGGTATAAAGTGGTCCAGTGTTCAAGCTAAAGATCATCCTAAATAGTACAGAGTGTTCAGAGTGATGCTTGCTGCTTTCCCATTGGCTTCGACTCTGTAGTGGAGTTGTGGTTGAGTGGTCATGTCTCTGGGATACTGATCAAATGGTCATGAGTTCAAATTACGGAATTGACAAGTTGCCACTGCGTGACCCTTAAACTTAGAGGGATGCTGTGGCATTGCTGACCCTGCCCTCTGACCCCTGCTTCTAAGTAAACTTGAAGATGTTTTGGAAAAAAAATTTCACTGCATATGTGACAACAAAGGCTCTCTTCTTCTCTCTCTCTCTCCCTTCCTCTCTCTCTCTCTCTCTCTCTCTCTCTCTCTCTCTCTCTCTCTCTCTCTCTCTCTTCCTCTCTCTCCTCCTCTCTCCCTCTCTCCCCCCCATATCTGACACCTCTTCTCTGGTCATTATTTCTCTCCCTGTTGGATCACCTGATATTTACTGCACATGCTATATGTTAAATCTTCACGTTTACCAAATGTTTACCATTTCCCCCTTGTGTTTCTGAGAGTACCCTGTTTCCTATTTCTGGCTTTAATCTCCCCCCCCCCCCCCTTTTTTTTTTTTTAATTGGATGATTTGACTCTTGCCTGAATTCTAACTATGAGTTAGATTCCCAATAAAAGGTGTGTGCTTACAGTATATCCAGCTGCCTCTACTAGGTGTCAGACATTGTAATCCCTACTTTCTGATTGGCTGATTGGCCTGATCTGAGCTGCTTTAACCACACCGAGTGCAGTGGTAAGATGAAATCCTGAAAACGTTGCTTATTATCTGCAACACATCTGGGACCTACGTGTGATTTTTAAAATATTTTTTATTCAATATTTTATTTCCTCTCATCTGAGGTTCCCATGGTAAGCAAAGGAAGTGTGGGCAAATAATTGCTTTTGGTTTGGAGTTCTGAATTATTTTTGATTGCGTCTAACAAAGGTTTTAACCATGTTTATGCTTCAGAGAGCTCTAGCTTTTTACCATTAACTAGCTTATACTGTATGTTGTTAATATGTAAAACCCTAATAAATCAGAATGTTAAACTTTTTATTGTAAACTCTACAGCTTGTTGTTAGGGATATGTATATTTTTAATGTATATACGATGAAAAAAAGATGTTAATCTTAAACTTCATAGATGTTAATATTTACTCGTGCCTGTTTAATATATCGTGACAGCCGGTTTTTAACGTCAAAAGCCATTTTACAATTTGCTTATGCTCGTCACAGTAAGGTTTCTTGGCAGTTTGTTCCAACGAGGCCAGCTAAGGGAGTGCTGGCCACTTCTACACTCTCTGGTTGAATCATTACAGATCTCCAGCCTGTGTAAACACACAGTAACGGTAAAGCATCCTGGCCCTGCGTGCTCACAGTCTCTTACTGCTTTGAACTTGATGACACTTTGTAGATTTGTAGTTACACTTAAGCAATAAAATTTTTTATATTTTAACATATTATGGAATATGTTTACTGGAATAAGGCTTCAAAAAATAAATAAATAAGATGACTGCTAATTAATAGTCACCCAACTATCTACTTGAGTTACAGTAAAAAAGAAGAACACTGACACATCGACGTGTAAAAATTTACATGGATGCAGACCAGGAATAATTATAGCCACCAGCTGCAATCTGTAGGGTCTAAGCACTCTTTATAAATAGCGCCCCTGGTGGCCAGTTCTTCCCACGCTACACAATAAAGGAACCTTAATGAACATTGCTATAAAGTTTGATGAGTCTCTTGCTGTTGTCAGTGTTCATGATGTCAAATTCCAGGTGAAATCTGATTGGCTGATGGTAGGCAACCGTTTGAAGTGACCCACTTCTGATTAAAAATCTTATCGTTTTTTTTTTGATGAAGCCGAATACACCAAATGTAATGCTGCTTATGTTGCTCGAGTCTCTTTACTTCTTTTTGTCATGAACGCGGGATAAAAACAGACCCAAATGCAGGACAGCTTAACAAAAACAGGATTTATTAACTTAAACAACCACTAAACAGGACGAAGACAACAGCAGACAAGGACAACAGAGGATTCCGCGCTGCACAAGGCAACGCGGCTCAACTAAATAGTACAAATAATTATTCAGACATAAGGGACAGGTGTGCAGAGGCGGGGAGGAAAAGACAAGGGCAGGGCAGACACGTGAACAAGGAACATAAACAAAAGGCACATGGCCAAAGTCTGGGCAGAGTCCTGACAGTACCCCCCCCTCGAGGCGCGGCTCCCGACATGCCAATCCTTCCTGACAGTCTCAACGGGTCCGGGAGGAGGGAGCAAGGCACACGGCGAGGCAGGTGGGGGGGAGCAAGGCACACGGTGAGACAGGTGGAGGGAGCAAGGCACACGGCGAGGCAGGTAGGGGGAGCAAGGCACACGGCGAGGCAGGTGGGGGAAGCAAGGAACATGGTGGCGCAGCCAGAGTGGCCGAGCGACGTCCACAGCCAAACAGGAGGGCCGAGCGAAGTCCACAGCCGAACAGGAGGGCCGAGCGACGTCCACAGCCGAACAGGAGGGCCGAGCGACGTCCACAACCAATCAGGAGGGGCTGAGCCCAACCCCGATGCACCGTGGCCAGACCCACCTCTCGGGAACCAGGAAAAGGGGAGAGAGGACAGGGGAAAAACAAAATCCTCCACAAAAAAAAATAAAAAATCATGGGTGCAAAACACGGGCCTGCAACACCCCCCCGCGGACAGGAAGTGTGGACGGAAGTTTCCGTGGTTTCTCCACGGAAACCAAATGTGAAGCGATGCCCCCCACCGGATAGGTGCGGGGCGATGTCACAGAACACCGAAAAAACAAAACAAAACTCGGGCTGGTGACATGGCCCGCAACCAGGAAGTGAGGCGGCGCCCCCCCGCGGAGAAACCGGAAGCGGAGCCGGAGCGGCGTCCCTCACTGGAAAAATGTAGACCGATGTCACCAAAACCGCGAAGTCCAGGGAAAAAAAATCCAATAAGAAACATAAACAAAAGGCACATGGCCAAAGTCTGGGCAGAGTCCTGACACTTTTTAACTTTTTATTTATTGCTAAATTAAAAACAATGCTACTCATGTTCTTTAAAAATAGTTTAAACTAGAGTGTATGGATTACATTATACAGCTTTATATAGAATTATAGGGCATTTTACAGGGAATTTGATGTTTGATGTTGTTGTTATTATTATTAATATTATTATTATTATTATTATTATTTATTTTTTATTTTTTTTGGTTTTGGAATAAAAGTGCTTCCTTGTTCCTATACCAATGCACATTATCCCACAACACTGCCAGCTAGTACAGCTAGTACTCAAGTTACGAAGGAGATGCGTTCCATGACCTAGTCTTAAAGTCTTAAAGAATGATGATCATTATGGGGTAGTATACTGTATTTTTGTTAATACTTTAACAAATTAGTTAATATTTAGCGAATACAATCTATTAGAAAGTTTGTTCAGTAAATATACTACTATATACTATCTACTATAAAAACTGTAACAATGATGGTAACCATAAAAGGAAATCATTAAAACTACGTATCATTCAAACATTGAAGAATTGCATTGTATCGTATGTAAGGTTAGGTTATTGATGGCTACATTAACTTAGTCGTAGGTAGAAAAAAAACGCATGCTCTAACACAGAGACAACTGACTCTGTAGATCACTATCAAGACTGAGGCGAGGCATCTTCTGCTATGCAGAATTTCAAATATTTTTCGGAAGATCGGAAGATCGAAAATTCCTAAGTCGAACTATTGTAACTATCTATATGTTAATAGAGAATCAGCCTGGACTTTGGCCACGTGCTTTTGTTTGTTTTGTGTCACATGTCTGCCCCGTCCTTGTCTCTTCCTCCCTGCCTATGCACACCTGTTCCTCATGTGTCTAATTGTTGTGATTTAGTATTTAGTTGAGCCACGTTGCCTTGAGCAGCGCGGAATCCTCTGTTGTCTTCTGTTGTCTTCTGTTATCCTGTCTCTAGTCTGTGTCCATGTTTCGTGGTTTTTTTAGTTAATAAACCCCGTTTTTTTTTAGCTATCCTGCATTTGGGTCTGATTTTATGCAGGATAGCTTAAAGAAAACAGATTTTAATAACTTAAAAATACGAAACAGAAACTAGGACATGACAGACAATGACAGGACAAAACAGAAGACAACAGAGGATTCCGCGCTGCACAAGGCAACGCGGCTCATCTAAATAGAAAAAACAATCAGACACATGAGGAACAGGTGTGCAGAAGCGAGCAGGAAGAGACAAGGGTGGGGCAGACACGTGACACAAAACACAAACAAATGCACATGGCCAAAGTCCGGGCTGAGTCCTGACAGAATGTTAGATTTTCTCATTTGACATTTAAATACTTAACATATTGGAAAAATCATTTATTCCCAAAGTTAATTCCAAAAGTTATTTTTCCACTAGTGCTCTGTGTGTGAGTGTGTGTGTCTGTGGAATCCAGTAGGTGGACGATGCTGTGTGTAATTACAATGTAATTACAGCCCAATACAGTCTTTTCTCTGTAATTTATCTGAGGGATTTGTTGACATTCCCAACAATTACATTATATGTAAATCATTAGATACTTCATACCTGCATCTGTATTTTCCAGTTGTGTATCAACAGTGTTCTTGCAGCTGTAAACAGTAAATGGTGTTGTATTGTATGTTTGCATCCCCACATTTCACAACTCACCATCTGTCCACCATGTTAGCTTTTTTCATTTGCCCTCTAAACTGCAACCTAATTGGATGGACAAAAAAAGCATGTTTCAGGACCTTAGAATGCGATCAACGTAATGTTTACAAAATAATAAATAAAAAAAAAAAAAAACACAGCCAGGACTCTCTCTCTCTCTCTCTCTCTCTCTCTCTCTCTCTCTCTCTATATATATATATATATATATATATATATATATATATATAAATACACGTATATATACGTATATATACGTATATACTGTATATATATACGTATATACTGTATATATATAAAAAACATGCTAGCACACATCCAGATGCTGCAAGTATTTCAGGAACTTCTTCCATCCAGCTCCACCTATCGCTCTTAGTGTCACCTGTCGGTTCACTAACACAGCTGAGATCACTAACGCAGAGAAAGGGCAAGTCTTTCCCGTGGCTTTGTAACAGTGTGAGGTCGGAGGTTTCGGCTCCAAACAGGCTTTTTATTGAAAAGGAAATCTGCCAGCACCAGATAAAGCAGAATGGGCTCCTGGACATGAGGGGGTCAGTGAGTTCAGACTGAAAAGAGTGGCTTTCATCATCGGCATGAGAACATGAGACAGTATATACAGTATATACACGCTCACTCATTTGAACACCCTGCTATTTTGCAAGTTCTCCCACTTAGAAATCATGGAGGGGTCTGAAATTGTCATCGTAGGTGCATGTCCACTGTGAGAGACATAATCTAAAAAAAAAATCCAGAAATCACAATGTATGATTTATTAACTATTTATTTGTATGATACAGCTGCAAATAAGTATTTGAACACCTGAGAAAATCAATGTTAATATTTGGTACAGTAGCCTTTGTTTGCAATTACAGGGGTCAAACGTTTCCTGTAGTTTTTCACCAGGTTTGCACACACTGCAGGAGGGATTTTGGCCCACTCCTCCACACAGATCTTCTCTCGATCTGTCAGATTTCTGGCCTGTCGCTGAGAAACACGGAGTTTGAGCTCCCTCCAAAGATTCTCTATTGGGTTTAGGTCTGGAGACTGGCTAGGCCATGCCAGAACCTTGATATGCTTCTTACAGAGCCACTCCTTGGTTATCCTGGCTGTGTGCTTTGAGTCATTGTCATGTTGGAAGACCCAGCCTCGACCCATCTTCAATGCTCTAACTGAGGGAAGGAGGTTGTTCCCCAAAATCTCGAAATACATGGCCCCGGTCATCCTCTCCTTAATACAGTCGCCCTGTCCCATGTGCAGAAAAACACCCCCAAAGCATGATGCTACCACCCCCATGCTTCACAGTAGGGATGATGTTCTTGGGATGTTACTCATCATTCTTCTTCCTCCAAACAGGTTTAGTGGAATTATGACCAAAAAGTTCTATTTTGGTCTCATCTGACCACATGACTTTCTCCCATGACTCCTCTGGATCATCCAAATGGTCATTGGCAAACTTAAGACGGGCCTGGACATGTGCTGGTTTAAGCAGGGGAACCTTCCGTGCCATGCATAATTTCAAACCATGACGTCTTAGTGTATTACCAACAGTAACCTTGGAAACGGTGGTCCCAGCTCTTTTCAGGTCATTGACCAGCTCCTCCCGTGTAGTTCTGGGCTGATTTCTCACCTTTCTTAGGATCATTGAGACCCCACGAGGTGAGATCCTGCATGGAGCCCCAGTCCGAGGGAGATTGACAGTCATGTTTAGCTTCTTCCATTTTATAATGATTGCTCCAACAGTGGACCTTTTTTTACCAAGCTGCTTGGCAATTTCCCCGTAGCCATTTCCAGCCTTGTGGAGGTGTACAATTTTGTCTCTAGTGTCTTTGGACAGCTCTTTGGTCTTGTTTTTTTTTTTAGATTATGTCTCTCACAGTGGACATGCACCTACGATGAAAATTTCAGACCCCTCCATGATTTCCAAGTGGGAGAACTTGCAAAATAGCAGGGTGTTCAAATACTTATTTTCCTCACTGTATGTGTGTACTGTAAATTAAGGTGTGTGTGTGTGTGTGTGTGATTTTGCAAGAAAGTACAGTATTGACTTTGAGAGAAAGCAGTGGTGTGTGTGTGTGTGTGTGTGTGTGTGTGTGTGTGTGTGCGTGTGATTTTGCATGAAGGAATTCACTTTGAGAGAAAACAGGTGTGTGTGAGTGTGTGTGTGTGTGTGTGTGTGTGTGTGTGGTTGTGATTTTGCATGAAGGAATTCACTTTGAGAGAAAGCAGGTGTGTGTGAGTGTGTGTGTGTGTGTGTGTGTGTGTGTGTTGACAGCCAAATACATTTGTTTGTTTTATTATATACTAAATGGTAAATGCGGATGCTTAATATCTAACATGTTTTCCTTTTTAAAGCTAAATGACCAAAACTCAAAAGCAGCCTGACTTTGGAAACTACTCATGAATAATTTGTATTATCATATGTTTATTATTGTACCAGAAATTAAAGACTTATACTGTATGTCCAATAGCAGTACCAAGGTCATTGTATGTGATAATGTAAGAATGTTAAACACTCTGCAGGGGTTTTGTGAAGGTTTGGAAAATGGAATTTCAATAATTATTTCCAAAATAATTAAATCTGAAAAAGTGTAAAAAAAACTTCAAAAGTGGGGGCACGGTGGCTTAGTGGTTAGCACGTTCTCCTCACACCTCCAGGGTCGGGGTTCGATTCCCGCCTCCACCTTGTGTGTGTGGAGTTTGCATGTTCTCCCCGTGCCTCGGGGGTTTCCTCTGGGTACTCTGGTTTCCTCCCCCGGTCCAAAGACATACATGGTAGGTTGATTGGCATCTCTGGAAAATTGTCCCTAGTGTGTGATTGCGTGAGTGAATGAGAGTGTGTGTGTGCCCTGCGATGGGTTGGCACTCCGTCCAGGGTGTATCCTGCCTTGATGCCCGATGACGCCTGAGATAGGCACAGGCTCCCTGTGACCCGAGGTAGTTCGGATAAGCGGTAGAAGATGAATGAATGAATGAATGAATGAATGAAAGTCCACTGCTGATTAGTTATGAATACACATACAGACCAACTATGGATCACAGGAGGGGTGGGATAAACGTCATCACGTGTCTCAACCAATGAGAGCATTTGGGGGTGGGGCTAAGACTCTCACACAAACCGGAACAGAAAAGAACTAACGGGGACAGAAAAATGGAGAAAGGTACCAAAATCTTAAATGGACATTTTTGTTTTAAATCCCTTCCACACAGCCAACCAAAGTTATTTGCACGCACTGCAAAGTTTTCTGCAAAGACTTATTAAGTACTTCATTAATGTTTGAGTTGAGATTTATAAGAAATATTTTGTAAAGGGAATACTGCTGTAAAAAAAACAAAACAAAAAAAGCACCTTATTTGTTCTAAGTGTTTGCAAACCAAATGTTATTGCACTTTTGTTCATATAGCTGTCAGGATCATGTCTGGACATTTTACCTGTTGGAACATTAGAGGGCATTCCAACAGTTGTCTCTTGTGCCATGTGATTTTGTTAATGTTTTGTGTTCATGTGTCTGTACACCTTTGCAAACCTCTTCCTTATAAGTCTTGTTGTCTTCCCTTTTTATTTATGTCTTCACTTGGGCAGCATGGAATCCCTGCCATTGTATTGTCTTTGTGGTCTCGGCCTTGTTCATTGAGTTTTTGTTTCTTTTCTTGTCCCTAGTGTTTTCCGTTTTTTGTTTAACTTAATAAATGATGTTTTTACTTTTGTTTGGGTCTGGGTTTTTATCATTATCATCACCCCAGTTTTCTGACAATAAGGGTGCTTTTCAAAATAAAAGTGCATAATACACCTTTTTTGAATTCATTATTGAATTTTGTGCATAACAATGCGATTAAAAACCGGAACCGTCGCCCAGCACTACTATATATCGTTTATTTGATAACATTTACAATTTAGCAAGAAAGCTAAAAACACTGAAACATTTTGAAAATATAAATTTTTTCCCCATGAGGATTATTAAAAATCCTGAAACATCGACAGCCACTTCATACAGTGATGTGAAAAAGTGTTGGCTCCCTTCCTGATTTTTTTCACACTTTAATGTTTTAGATAATCAAACAAATTTAAATATTGATCAAAGATAATAAAGGTTTTTATTATTAAGGGAAAACAAAATACAAACCTCCATGGCCCTGTGTGAAAAAGTGTTTGCCCCCTAAACTTAATAACTGCTTGGGCCACACTTACTGTAGCAGCAAGAACTGCAATCAAGCGTTTGCGATAACTTGCAATGAGTCTGTTAAAGTGCTGTGGAGGAATTTTGGTCCACTCATCTTTGCAGAATTGTAATTTAGCCACATTCGTGGGTTTTAGCATGAAGTGCCTTTTTAAGGTCGTGCCACAGCATCTCAATACGATTCAGGTCAGGCCTTTGACTAGGCCACTCAAGTCTTCATTTTGTTTTTCTTCAGCCATTCAGAGGTGGACTTGCTGGTGTGTTTTGGATCATTGTCCTGCTGCAGAACCCAAGTTCACTTCAGCTTGATGGCATGAACAGATGGCACATTGTCCTTCAGGATTTTTTGGTAGACAGCAGAATTCATGGTTCCATTTATCACAGCAAATTTTCTAGGTCCTGAAGTTACTTTTACGTCAGATGTAATGGGACACACACCTTCCAAAAAGTTAAACTTTTGTCTTGTCAGTCCACAGAGTATTTTTCCAAAAGTCTTGGGATCATCAAGATGTTTTCTGGCAAATCTGAGAGGAGCTTTTATGTTCTTTTTGCTCAGCAGCGTTTTTCATCTTGGAACTCTGCCATACAGGCCATTTTTTGCCCAGTCTATTTCTTGAGTCATGAACACTGACCTTGACTGAGGCAAGTGAGGCCTGCAGTTCTATGGATGTTGTTGTGGGGTCTTTTGTGACATCCTGGATAAGTCGTCACTTTGGCTTAACTGTGTTAGATTCAGCTTTATTAAAATCCCAGTACTGGACATTGATATTTCTTAGAATCTATTCCACAGAAAGCTGACAAATTAAAATGTATGTCTATAACAGCTCTAGCTTTTATATCATGATCTGCACTTTATTCTGTTTGCATGGTTAAGATTTTGTTGTCGTATAACTATTGTCTGACAAATAAAGCAATGTAAAAATAATTATTTTATTAGATTTGCTGAAAAAAAAATGCACATATTCCTAGGAACATCAAATAGCAAAAATTACAACAGGATTAACAATGAACAAAGAAACAAAATAAAAGTTCATATTATTTACTTAATTATTTAATTATTTGCTGGTTTTAATTAGCTTGCTGAAAAAAGACAACATTAAGTTTTACATTATTGTTAAAAAGTATAAATTAATATGTTTTTTTTCATGGCCTTAATAGGAGCTCTCTTTGATAGAAAGCATTACTGTATTAAATTTATTGAGAAATCACTTACAATTTTGTCATTTTTATTTTAGATTTTTAGATTTCTGTAAAGGTGCTTCGAGACAATGTTAAAAGCTGTATACAAATAGAATTATTTATGAATTGAATGAGACTCTTCAGACCAGATGACTTTCCAGGTTCTTGGTAATTTCCCATTTTCTCATTTATTTTTTGGGCTTATTAAGTCCAAGAGAGGAAAAAGAGAAAAAGTATTTAATTTTATATCATGAAACCTAAACAAAAAGAGTTTAATATATATGTTTATTATGGCCTAAATAAGAGCATTATTGTATTAAATATATATAAAAAAAATATTTTATCACCCAAAACATCAGACTTCCTCATTGACCTGAAACCATCTCAACCGTCTCATAGATCTTTGTCTGAAACTAAAACACAAGCAAATGAACCTGAACATGAATTATATGATTAGTTTAATTTTTAAAATGAGGCTTTAATAGGCATAAAGCTTTAACATTTCATGTTGATTTATTACCTGTAACAAGCTACTATCTATTTAACTGATTGTAGATTAGCACTAGGGTTAGTTTTCAGTATAACCTGATATCTTGAACCCTACTGTTTTTTTGAGGGAAGATGAATGCGGTGGATGTTCTTTATGCTTCATTGAGTGTTCATTAGGTTTCTATAACAGCAGGTCTGATGGCATGATGGCATTGTCGTGTCTTCTGGGATTCGGATCACAGGTTTATCTTTGGGAGATATTTATTTAACGTTTTTAAGATAATTGGCATGTGTGACAGTGCAAAGTAGTAGAAAAACTACTGAAACATGGCAATAGGAACAGTAGGAGACAGTACAGCACTGACCAGTACACAGTCCTAATGTGGGTATGTGACGGTGATGTGATGGTTTGGTGTGGACAGCATGGAGACCCATAGGACTGTTACGGCTGTCAGGTCTAAATCTCTGAATGTTTGAAGGCTTTAGCATGAAGGAATTAAAATTATTTCATATCGATTATGAACTCAGTAATTATGATGATCTTTTAGTTGCTTTAAAGCTTTTAGTTACACAATATTATTTATAATCTCACTCTCTGATGTCACCCAGGTGAGGATGAGTTCCCTTCTGGTTCCTCTCAAGGTTTCTTCCTCTTATCGTTGCTTAAGGATTGTCATTAAGGATAAATATGTATTTAATTTCTGTAAAGCTGCTTTGAGGCAATGACTATTGTTAATAATGCTATACAAATAAAATTGAATGAAATTGAATTGAATAGAATGAGACTCTTCAGCACAGACGACTTTCCAGGTTCTTGGTAACATGACTCATTTTTTTGACTTATCAAGTCCAAGAGAGAAAAAAAGAAACGATGAAGAGGCAATTAAAAGCTTATAGATGCTTTAATGTCAGTGATAACAGGAAGTTGTTTTTTGAGATATATTCGAAAACATAAAATAGAACTACACATGTTTAAAAGGTTTCGTTCAAAATCTGTTTTAAGAAAACCTTTTTTTGGGGATATAGGAAAGTAGGTATAAAAGATATGCATACAAAGAGCCATATTTATCTATGTAAAATAAGATAAATAAAAGAGGCTGAGACTTTTAGCTTGTGAGTTTTGGTCTGGTGACACTGCTGTAATGTGTTGCAAAATTTCTTTTCAAAATTTAAATCACACTTGTGAGCATGCAGATCTCTGTGTATACAATATGCAATGATGTATCTGTTTGCTGTGCAGTTTGTTGCCTGAAACTTTTTGGAGTTTTGTGTGTGTGTGTATATGCGTGGAAGAAGTGTGTGTGTTCTGGCTCACTGAGGTGTAGTGCCCTCTTACCTCAGCGTTCAGGAATGCCGCTGACGAGTGAAGCGTTGTGTGAACGAGGAGAGTGTGAAGAGAGAGCCAGAGTTTCACAGTGAGCCTATTCATGTAGCCTGAATCCACCGCTATTCACACACAAAGACGCAGACACACACACACACACAGAGAGAGAGAGAGAGAGAGAGAGAGAGAGAGAGAGAGAGAGAGAGAGAGAGACAGAGAGACAGAGAGACAGAGAGAGACAGAGAGAGCAGGCATTGTACATACGTTCTCGCACATGTAGAGATGCTATAATTACTGTGTTACAAGACACACAATAACCTATTTAAATTAGTAATAAACATGTAATAATACATGTTACATGTAATAAGTATGTCTGTCTGAGCCCCCAGACTCAAGCTGTGTTTATCGATTGTCCCTATGCTTCACTTCAGCTCCCAGTCTCCGCCCTTTTCATCGATTCGTCCAATCCCGCTACTCCAAACCCGGCTTTTCTCTTCCCTCTGCTTTCTCTCTTTCTCTCTCTCTCTCCATGCTGAGTCTTTCAAGATCCGCCGAGTTGCTTGATGATCCATATTGGCCGTCGTTCCCCCCCTCAATGGGCCCTTTTCAGGATCGGGTGGCCCAGTTCACCGTGTCCTCAAACAACCCGAGCACAGGAAAGGGGCCCTGAAGTGGGGGAGGCCCACCTCCGTCTCTCACTCCATCTCAATATCTGTTTCTTTCTCCATCTCTTCCTTCACCTCTGCATCCACCTCATCTTCACTGCTACAATACAATACAATACAATACAATACAATACAATACAATACAATACAATACAATACCAGCATAAACAAACAAACAAACAAAATAAATACAAAAATCAAAGGTAATAAGGTTGTTTGATTCATGTGGTACAGCTAATAGTGTCCTAAAGCAAAAAGTCAGGATGTACAGATCAATGCACAAGTACAAACAACATGACTTTGAATAAATTCATTGATTGTTAGTTAACTGGTTAATTAATTGTGAGATAACTAATTGTTTAAAACGATTTAAAAAGCACGCTCAGTTCAAAACAGGAGTAGAAGCACCAGTCTGTCTCTTTTTGGCACATGTCAAACATCTAGCTGTAGAAGAAAATAACCATGGAGGACTGTATTCATTATTAATAACCTTCAGGTAGTCATTAAGCGAAGACGATAACACAGTGTCCAGAGTTTCAGTGTGAGTGAAGCATATGTTACATATAGTGCATCTTTAAGTTCACATGGTCTCACGGATCTGACGCACCACTCTTTCACCATGTTCCTTTTTTACATCATCATCTAAGATACATTTTTTCTCAATGTTCTCAAGGTCTTCAGTGTTGTATTTGATGAGAGTTGTCATTGAGTTGTCATTCTCTGTTTCCTTTACATACCGAATGCTGCAATTTCAATGATGAGCCAACTAGAGAGATTCTTCCAATTCCGAAGGTATTTCAAAACACATATTCTTCAGATTTAAGCCCATAGCTTAGTATAATATGATAGTGTACTGTATACAGAGCATGTGATATAATCAGAAAACAAAGTAGTGCCTCTTTTTTAAATCTGCATTTGTCCACCAGGTTTTTGGAGAAAACCCTATGACCTGTAATGTCACTCAGCTCTCCATCACGTCCAAAGTGTTTTACACAGCCTGCTTTTGCTTACTATGTTATGTTTCTGTCAAAACTCAAAGATTTGTTCTGCTTTATTTCTTAACCTGCACAAAAGCAGCACAAACCTAGCAGGCTGTTTTGTCTGGAAACTGCCAGGGTGCTGAGTGGCGTCACATCATAAAAAGCGCACAATAATGTACAAAGACCGTACCTACACGATCCGTGTTTACGGAACGATCACAGCATACGCGAACAGAAATACGTTTGTTTTCCCCGGCCACATGGGGTTCGAAAGCATGGAGAGTTTTCAGTGCATAAATATTGTCTTAATGATGTGCTGTGTTTTTGTTTAGTCATATTTTAGCCGTTTTGGTTTCATCTCAGTGTGTATGCTTTATCTCGGTTTCATATTGTTTAAAATTACAAATTTTAAAACCCTTCCGCAGTATTTTTGTCTGTTATTTTCCTGACAAAATGCTCCTCATGTGTAAGAAGCTCTGTAACACTGATTTTTGAAAGTACAATGCAAGTTTTCCGGTAACGATCGTGACTGAACACGCTAACGAAGTTAGGACTGAAGCTGATTTATGATGTAGTAACATTCATTCACGTGGACAACTGGTCAGAGTTTCGTTTCACATTTACAAGAACAGAGGAAATGTGCTTAGAAATGAAACAAAAAAAAACTTCCCTTTGTTTTGATTTCAAATAATGAACCATTGTATAAGAAACTAGTTTTTCATGATTTTGGTTTTCTTTTGGTTTCTGTTCATTTTGAACCCAACTGTACATAAGAAAGAATATTATCCAGATACACACACACACACACACACACACACACTCACACACACACACACACACACATACACTTGAAGCCTGTTTGTGCACAGCCTGCAGCTCTTTGTTCTGTGGGCAAATATGCTCATCATCCATATGGCTTCTTATGGATCAGAACATATGATTATAATTCACTGGCTGCTGTGATAAACGCAACTCGCATGTCACAGTCCTGCACTCTGACACAATTACGCATAGATCACTACACACAACGCCAAGCAGACAGGCTGCACAAAACAGACTGTGTGTGGTATGCGTGTACATGTACGTGTGTGTGTGTGTGTATGTGTGTGTGTGTGTGTGTGTGTGTGTGTGTGTGAGGGATTGATGGAGATTTGAAAAGAGTGTGTGAAATTAGGCAAAGGATCAAAAAACAAAGAAAAATGTATAACCTGTGAAGAAGTATGAAGAAAGAGAGAACTGAAGCGATACTCCAGAATTTCACCATGTTTCTTTGTGCATGTGAACAGAACAACAGATTACTGCTAAATCATTAATAATTGAAGTCTAAAGTATTAGATATAATTCTATAAATTCCACAAAATCAATAATTGCGTTTTGATTTTGCTGCCATTTTGCTGCTCTTTTTTTTAAATGAGGCTACAATTTGGACCTGATAGCACACACAAGAATATATTTATATATGACCCACACAGCCTAGCACAGTAACTTAACATCATTCACTTGATAAACAAAAGTTTTTCACATGGCAGGCAGCTCTGTGCCCTGATGCTTTTTGTCTGCTTCACGAAAGAAAGGTCAGAATTCCAGCATAGCTTTTTATCCAGCAGGAAAAAAAAACTCACTTGTGTGTCTGGCATTGTAGCAACACACACACACACACACACACACACACACACACACACACACACAAACATACACACCACACATAGAAATATATAAGCAAAAATTCTTTCAAACTATTCATTTTTGACATCTTCATGAATTAATCATGAATTCAAAAAGATATTTTGCTACTTAGTATCATATAATATAATATAGGGCCCCGGCCCCGAACCCCCAACCCCGCTGCACCGCACTTTAGCCCCGGCCTTTCGACCGGGGCTTCCGGGCGGAGGGGAGGGGAGGAGACGAGGTTACGCGCTTTCTGGCAGGAGGCGGCGCGGCGGGACTCAGTTTTGCTAGTCACCGAAAGTTAGCAAGTGCCAACTCTTTGCTAATTAACTTTGCTAATGTATGGAATGAATTTATGACAGCTCTACTAATACAGTACCACATCATAGATTTTTATTTCCAAAAGATAACAATAAGTCTTATTAAAAACATTAACTTTAATCCTCAAGCAACAAGGAAGCTATAAAATCCTAGGTACCAAATACTACCAGCTCAACAGCTCCGTGTTTGTTTTGTCAGCTGGAAGCCGATCAGAACAAGTTGCACAAGTATTTTAGGGCGTTTGGAGTAATAATCCTTTTCCGATTAATGTTTGATGACAACTGCATGAATGTATAATGTGTTTGTCAAATTTGTGCTTGTAGTTTCTGGGGTTTTTTTTTTTCAGAACCAGTAGTTGTTGTTGGCTTCTTGTGGAAACCTGCTATAATAAAATACGATAAAAATGAATTAGGGTTACATGTGCTTTCCTGGAAGTTTGGTTAGAACCGCATGCAAATAGCCATAAATAATGATTTTTTTTTTAGCGTCTTTTCTGAATAAATGTGTTAAACAGATGTAGAGCTTGTGCTACAAATACCTCAGATTGAACAATTTTTGAAATATGTTTGTTTTGATAATGAAACTCGTAGATTCGTCATTTGATAATGAAACGTAGAGCTTTTCTCAATCCAGGGAAATGTGTCCCGATTCTTGTGCATGGTAATAACACAACAGATGCGCTACAGATGCTGTAGATAGAGACCAGGTTTGAAGGATGGTAGGGTATTCCTTTAAAGAAACGACAGACGGAGGAGAAAGTGAGATGGAAGAGGGTGGACTGAGCCGTCCTGTGGTCATCTGTCCTTCTGTATCAACATCGAGTGTCACACAGCTCAAATGGTCTTGTGCTATTTGAACCTAACACCACGTGTTCTATCTGATAGGAGACACAATGTGGCTTGTGTGTGTTTGTGTGTGTGTGTGTATGTGAAATCAAAAGTGACTCAGCAACCACAGTCCGTCTCACCGATACCAAAGAACGTGATTCGCAGTCGCAGAAATTGACATTGTCTTGGAAGAGTTTGCTCAGTGCAGTATTATAATGTTAATCTAAATAAATGATAATGATTAATCAAAAACGTGCATGTTTGTGTGTGTGTGTGTTTGCAGGGGCTTTATGACAAAGAGGAAATGCTGAGGTTTGCGTGCATGTGAGCAAGCTGTTCAGTATGCAGTATGCTATTCAGTATTTGAGTATGTTCAGTATGCAGACCACGCTGCAGACAGTCTCAGCTGTATAATGGCAAGTTGACTGTTGGGGGTAGTGGAGGTGGTCGGGGTGGGCAAAAGGAGAGGAGAAGAGGAAAGAATGAGGGTAGTAGTGGTGGTGGTGGTGGTGGTGGTAACGGACGTGGCAGTGCTCCAGAATCAATTGCGGTGTAATGAGTTGGCACGGTGCCAGGTAACCATGGAGGCACCCACCCAACTCTCCTACAAGGGGGGGGGGGGGGGGGGGGAGGGGGAGAAGGAGTTTGTAAATGAAAGAAGAGAGGAGACAGAGACGGATAGAGAGGCGAGAAAGGGGGATGCAGAAAGGAGGAGAGGAAGTTTAAGGGTCGGACTGGGAGTGAAGAGGGTTTAGTGGGAGGGAGGAGAGAAGGGCACTTCAGGCCATCAGCATTTATTCCCTAATTCTCTCTCTCTCTCTCTCTCTCTCTCTCTCTCCAACTTTCTCATTCTCTCTCGCTCTTTCTAATCTGAAATGAACTCGTGAGAAAAGAGAAAAGCGAAATAAGGCTTAATGAGATTTTAGATGATCAGTGTAATGCATTACTCCATCTATTTAATAGAATCTGGTGGTATATGAATAAAAAGATCTTGCAGTCCTGCGTTCATTCATTCTTCCTTCTCGTTTCATTGGTATTGAGAAGAACACAGATAGCCAGTCAGTCACACAAAAGGACCTGCAGATGTGAAATTCTCCAATCCGTATGATATAGGATGTGTGTCAGAAAGCAGACCGGGCCTAGTGAAGTGCACAGGGCTCACCCGTATACCCCACCCATGTACCGGCGCCGAGCACACCCATTCCGCACGTGCGATAAATGCTTTGTGTCCTTTGGCGTTAATAACTTGTCATTTCCATAGACATGTCATTTCCCTTTCTTTGTCAATCCTTTTTATCCATCCCTCCATATGCTGGTGCCCTGCGGAGGTTCTGGCTGGATGAAAGGCAGCAGTCAGTTTGATTTCACTCTGGCCCCATGCATTTCTTTATCAGTCTCTCTCTCTCTCTCCCTCAGTCTATCGCTCTGTCTATGCCTCTCTCTCTCTCTCTCTCTCTCTCTCTCTTTATGAGATGTGTTAATACTCTTAGCTTTGGCAGTCTTCCTCAGCTGGACTGATTAGCATGAGCCTGCTTGACGGTTACTGGGTGAATTGAAATTAAAATGTGATTAATATCATAATTAGCCTCCCTCTTCTTCCCAAATTTATCCTCTCCTCAGCATCTTTCTCTCTCCGGTGTGTTTGGCTGCCTGCCTGCATCTCCACATTGCTCCTCCTCCTGTCCACGGGGAACTGAATCACTTACGGCACTCAATGAGAAGATGTATATTCTATAGCTCTATAATACAGTATTTCTGAAAATTTCTACTTTCAAATTTAAGGAATATTTCAATATATATTCTTACACATTTGCACGACATCTCCACATCCGTACGCAGAGATCTGGGACGTATTCGACATAAGCATAGGATTAAGTTAAATGAATGCTTGAGTAGCATGATATGGCAGACTGAACCCAGCTGCTGGGGGATCATTCAGACACTGACCAACTCATGCTTCAGTTTCGATGGAGATGGAAAGGGCCTGCTGCGCAAATTCCTGCTTTGCTTCTCATATACGATGGTTTTATGGCCGAGATGAAATGTCAAGAGGTGCTAATAGCTCTCTGGTGGCTGGAGTGAGCACGAAAGCAGAGGTGTTTACAGCTCCGTTTCCTCTGCGTAAGGCTGTAAGTCCATACACTGATACGCTGATACCTGGTAATATGCATTCTTCACATACGGCCATCATTCACATTCGTTCACAGGGCGTAACCTTCAGAAAGCATTATTGACCTCTTTCTTGGAATAAATAGCATTCTTTGAATCACTTCGCAATGAGCAATGCAACGTTTAAGGATAAAGGCTTTCATGGCTCGCTTTCCATGTGAGTCGCAGCGCTCGCAGATCGCAGATGTGTTTGCTCTTGTGGTTATAGCCTAGCATCCCTCTCTTTGAGGTTTAACTACCTTACTCTTGCTTTAACATAGTAGGTTTTATAGATAGATGACACTTAGAATGCTTGATAGCATGTTGGCTTGCGTAGGCAGAGAGTGAGAGTTGGGACTGATATGTGTGTGTTGTGCCTGCAGGCCACCACTGGCCCGCTGTTGACCCGGCATTATGAGCTCCGAGTGTGAGATCCTCTGTAGGAATCACTACAGTCACACATGGAGAGAAAGGGGGAGAAAAAGCCATTTTAACAGAATTTCTGATATTTATATGTATTTGTATACAACTGTAAAACACTGCCAAAAAGCCAATAAGCGAATCTGACCAGCTCTCATGTGGAAAACACAGGAATTTGAACATGTGCTAGTGATTTTATCGGATTTTATTTGAATAAAGCCACAAAAAAAAAACAAAAAAAAAAAAAACAACTATCCCCACCCATGACTCTGAACTGATTTGTGCTGGGCTGCTTGACCCTCTGTGCCATGATGTGCCAGTTCCTGCTTTGTGTGATGCTTTTGTGTAGCTCTGTGTTGAAAATAGCGTATTCATAGAAAAAATAAAAGAGAAATCCCAAGGGCAGTTTTCCAAAGAGAAGATTTCCCATGCCCCATGTGTTCTGCGTAGAGATTTTGTATTATTATAAGCAAGTGACAAATCTGATCCTTATCTCACATCCGTTCAATTAAGAAACCGATATTAACGGGAGTTCACTATATCAATTATAAATCTAAAAAAAAAAATTGTTTTCTTTATAGTTAAAATTTGTCCATAAAAATTAGTATTACTTCTAATAACAGTAATAATGCATTATCTAAAAATAATTGTGTTACTCATATTACAAAAATGCATTTCTTTCTTTATCTGCCTTAAGTGTATTTTTATCCAAATTTCTTAAATAGATCAAATTTATATTCATTTTCTTTTCAGGTTTGTTTTAAGATTGTTTTTAATCGCAAAGTCATAAACAGTACGAACTAATATTCAGACACTAAAAAAGGGAACGTGGTCAGTCAGAAATTTTGATATATTTAATAAAAACATTCTATAAAAAATCTAATCTATAAATATATTAAAGCTAAAAGCCACAATAATCCATGGATTACAGAGATTTTATCAGAGGTAACGGTGTTCTTAGGCACAATTTAAAACACAGCAGTAAAATCAGCCCTCAAGTGACTTTTCATAAAAATGCAGAAAACAACAATATGATTAAATCTAGTGTGCAAGAAATAATTAAATGTGTTATTATTATTATAATTCTTCTCTCAACATGGTAATCAGTTAACAGTAAACTTTGGTTGATAAGCAACATAACAGGAAAATATTAGGGAAAATATTAGTGGAACGCTGTCTTAAATAAAAGGATATGTAAAGGTTTGATTGGTTGAGATATGCTGTGATAATTCAGATATTTCAGATATTAAAGTCACAGGTCTGAGTATTAGGCTTCAGATGACACTTGGGGATTGCTATGATATCTGGAGGCCATAAAATAATTTTCAATTTGATTAAATTTATTTGTATAGAGCTTTTAACAATTCCCATTGTCATAAAGCAGCTTTACATAAGTACAGAAACAGAATTACAATTTTAAAGTTTAAAATTAAGTTATTATTTATCTCTAACAATTTTTCTTAACGAGAAAGTTGGAGGTGACGGTGGCAAGGAAAAACTCCCTGAGATGATACGAGGTAGAAACCTTGAGAGGAACCAGACTCGGAAGAGAACCTCATCCTCATTTGGGTGACACTGGACAGGACAGTTTGTAGTTGATTGGAAGTAAGCAACCAAGAACTCCTGAGGAACTCAGATCAGACCCTGCACTAATTCTTTCCTGCTGACGCAACAGTAGCGAAAAAAAAACAAAACGCAGTGATAGTCTCCGAGCAGCCCCATCCACAGCAATCCCATGAGTCATGGGCTGTCCATGCAGGTCTATCCCCAGCAGAGTGCACCACCAGGCGACAAAACTCCAACAGGGGTATGGCGTTAGGATTGCTAAATAGGTCCAGTAGAACAAGCAATCAGACTAGACTGATTCAAAAAAAAATATCAAATAAGTATATTTCCGTTTTGCTGGTGGAATTCAAAACTAGTGTATTGGTAAAAAGTTACTAAAACGTCAATATTTCTCTTCCACAAATGTCCAACCTCATGGATCCCAGCACTGTCCATAGTCTAGAGTGAAAGGCCTCACTAAATTTCTATTTTTTTTTTTAAACTTTTCTATCAGCTTTTCTAAAGAGAACATCTGGACTTTGAATGAGAGAGAAGGAGAGGAACTGACAGAGTCCGGGCGGTTGAGAGACTGCTTTTTGCCTCGTCTGTGAACAGATGTTGCTTGTCAGTTGCTTATAGAACAGACACCTGGTTGACAAAATCCGGCGTGAGTCACTGGCTTCAAAGATAGATATCGTTGCTTTTCTTGGATAAGTTTGATCCTTTCACCATTGTTTCATCCATTGCTTCATATCTGTCCCTACTGATAGGCTTCCTACACGGTATGTGCTTTCTTCAGTATCTCTCAGTGTTTGTTTCTAATGATTTAATGCCAAACTTTCCGCTTTGAAAACCAACACGACCTCCACTGATCGAACTCCAAAACCAGATTCAGAGCCATAAACGCTGCTGATCTGTTCTGTTTATTGGCCATTTGTGATTAAAGCTTGCTGTGGAGGACAAGTTTTCGGCTGACCTGTAATATAGATGTCTTGTGCAGCTCTTTATATCCCAGTGATTGTGGTTGTATGGAGGTTGAAGTCATCCTGGAGCAACACAACGGAACAGTGAGAAACTCCTCAAGTGATATTACTTTTACCAAAACCTCGAAAATCCTCAACCTTAGCCACTGACTTTTAATTCATCATGGAAAACTGGTAATGTTATGCTATACTACCGTACAGACACTGTACCAAATAAATATGAAAAGAACAACAAAAACAAAACCCAACAACATCACCAACAAAGGGTTGAGTCACTGACTTTACAAGCCAAATTTCTGCATTTCACTTGATTGTCTTTCATTTGCAAAGAACTGTAATAACATCCAAGTCTAGGAAAATGTTCTGTCTCTACAACACAAAAAACAGCAAATAGGTATAGTATTTAAAACAGAAAAGTCTAAGTACCATCAATAAACATGATTAAATATCTTAATGTTGGATATTGACGGATAAACTAGAAGGGAATAACAAATTTAAGGTTTAACTTTCATGCTAGTTGCTGTACGATGCGGTATGTTTTCTGAGTAGCTAAGTAAACTAACATAGCTAGATATACTTCATATGTTGGCTTTGCTTAGCTACTAGCTAGCTAGTTGATAGCTCATTATCATTGTTGATTGCAGTGTAGGTGCAGGGTGTAATGTTTGCCTCACGCTCACATTCCACATTGACCTATCAGACATTTTTAATTTGTATAAACAAACAAATTAATTTACTGGATGAAGTTAACACCTTCAGATTATACATGCTTTTGAACAAGCACTTAAGGGATCTCAGAGAGCAGAAGTGGGTTTAATATTATTTACTTTGAAGATGGAAACATTTGTGTTTTTTGGAACTTTTTATGATTATATATACACCCCTAGTAGGCTAGGTAAAAGCAGAAATATTTAAGAAACGCTGTAAAATCTTAAAACATTGAGGGTCTAATATCATGTGAGCCATTAATGTATTAATGCATTAAAATACAATTCTGAACATGGACACCACAAAGCAGACGTAAAAAGAGTTAAACGTTTACAAGGAAAACAAAATGCTGATGACTAAAAAGAAAATTAGCTAGAGAAGTAGAAGTGTTTTTTAAGGTTTTGCAGGAAAGTCGATTCAAATAGTGTGATATTTTCCAAGACAACTACAAACCATATCATATTGATTTAAGTATTTATTTGTCCAGAAATTCCTCACAGTAAATTTAGTAGTAAAATAGCTGTAACATTTCTGTACACTGTATAAAACTGAACACTGGTCTAATCTGTCTGGTTTTGCTGTGTTTTTGTAATGAATGCTATCAGTGCCCTTTTATTGCAGTCCATGTACAGAGTGGTTGAAACTCCCGGCTGTGTTTACCATGAACTCGAGCTGACCTGTGTGTGAAAGCCCGAATCTCTGTGCTCTTGGGTTATTTCTGTCAAATGTCCCTTTTGATCTGAACTGGTCTACATCCCAACTGAGAGCCATTTAGGAGTCCGTTTTATTGTGTCTTATTGTTATTGTCAAGACAGGATGTTCCTATTTGACACTTCTCAGTCTATTGAATAGGAGATTATGTTATGCGGAAGGAAAATGCCTAAAAATGTGTAAACGTGCAAAAGCCAGGTGGAGGGAATTTTTTTAAAAAATGCAACGTTGCATTACGGAAACTGATACCATTTGTGGACATGAGTAGTTGAGTAATTGGGTTACATGTTGCACCAGTCTTTGTTTCTTGGGTGCTGGGAGACAGCAGTCTGAGGCTTTGCCCTCTGTCCTGGTGCCTTCTTTGTTCAGCATGCTTTCTTTACAGCTTGGCATAGACGATAGACGGTAAAGAGTGGGCAGGACCTGGCCAGACGTCAGGCTTCAGACAGCCAAATTCACTCATTTACATTCAGTAGAAGCAAAAGGAGGTGGCAAGAACTCAAAGAGACTTCCTGATGCTCCTGGTCTCCTACTGTGTTTTGGGAATGACTTTTTTTTGGAATTGAGACACGCTCTTGCTTCACAGTGTTGTCATGACCCATTCCATGAAGAAAGAATGCACAGTTACTTGCCTACATATACGACCTAGTGCCAATATAGACAGAATAAGTTCTCCATGATTTTATGGTCAAAAATGCTTGATTTTGCTGCAGATTTTGAAAATGTGTGATGCAGCTTGCAGAGACTTTTGTGGGTTTTTTCCTTGCAGAAAACTCATAAATTGCTGAAATTTAATAAATGAAAGCTCAGGATTCTTCTTATAAACTCCTACCAGTGACAATTCACGTGTATTTACTTTCTGTGGAAAATGTACTCATGTTCAATGTAGGTCTCTGGCTGAATGTGCATTTTAATGTCACTTGTCTTGTCTTTTAATGTAATGCCTGTAAATGTAAAAATCTGTCTTGGCACAGATTTGCAGATTTTTGCATTCATTTCTGCAATTGCCAAAATCACAAAATCATGTAATAACTGAATAGAGGACTGACTGCATCAGTGTTATTGTGTAGTTACAGTATTCTAGCTGTATTTTACCGCTAGTTACAGAATTATAGCTGTATTTCACCTTAAGTTACAGTATTCTAGGCCTATTTTACCGCTAGTTACAACATTCTAGCCGTATTTCACCTCTAGTTACAGAATTCTAGCTGTATTTCGACACTAGTTACAGAATTCTAGCTGTATTTCAACACTAGTTACAGAATTCTAGCTGTATTTCAACACTAGTTACAGAATTCTAGCTGTATTTCACCTCTGTTTTCAAAGTTATAGCGCGTATATCACATCTAGTTACAGTATTCTAGCTGTACTGTATTTTACCGCTAGTTACAGAATTATAGCCGTATTTCACATCTAGTTACAGTATTCTAGCTGTACTGTATTTTACCGCTAGTTACAGAATTATAGCCGTATTTCACATCTAGTTACAGTATTCTAGCCGTATTTTACCGCTAGTTACAGAATTATAGCCGTATTTCACATCTATTTACAGTATTCTACTTGTATTTTACCTATAGTTACAGCATTCTAGACAGATTTCACCTCCTTACGGTATATTTTAGCCATTTTTTACCTATAGTTATGGTCCCATTGTTCAGCAAATCCCGAAATTTGGTTTTCAGCATGGTGTGACCTATCATAAACCAAAAAAAAATCAGAAAAAATCAAAAAAGTGTCTAGGTACCTTTGGTTTCAGGTCAGAAATCTGGGGAATGTATATGGGGTTACACAAATGATGACTGCAGCATGTGCACTGTTGAAACCAGTCCCCCATTCTTATTAAGCATTAGGGGTTTGGAAGCCATATTGAGAATCAGCCATATTACTACTACTTCTAATAATAATAATAATAATAATAATAATAATAATAATAATAATAATACAGATCCTTTATATCTCACATGCCTTTGAAATGAAGGTGCAATATCAAGAATCAATAAGAAATATTAAGAAATAAATGATGTGATACTGAAGTAAAGACAGGGCACACAAATATGATTCAGTGTCTGGAGAAATGCAGATCGTCTGACAGACTGCGACCAACTGACACACACACACGCACACACACACAAGAGACAAGGCTATGGTAGCCCATGCCAGCGGCTTGATTAAAACAGCCATGTAAACAAGTGAATCATTTTTGGGACCATTACAGACAGATGAGCAGACAGATGGACAGTGGGACACAGGGACACAGACAAAACAGTTAATTGCAGGCATTTAGGCTAGCAGGCAGCATGCCCGCGTACTCGCCAGTGGGCTTTCTCCATTCTCTGTGGCCATTGTGAGGACATGAAAATATTTTTCTGTCCTGAACCGAGGGAGTTTGTTTAGAGAGAGAGATAGAGAGAAAGAGAGAGAGAAACAGAGATGGCAGACAGCATTCTATTCCCATGTTTGTCATTTTTCCAGAATAGGACAGGGAGCGGTTCTTCTCTCTTACTCACTCGTTCTGTCTAGTAACTCATCTTCAGCCATTTTGATGACGCTGAATAAGAGTACTTTCTCTGTAACTCTCTCTCCCTCTCTCTCTCTCTTTCCCTCACTCTCTCCCTACGTGGCTTGGATTGGTTGCAGGCAGGAACGAAGGAGGGAGCTGTGGAGGAGAGAGACAGTGCAGCTCACCGGAGAGAGAGAGACATGGCACATTTTGCAGAAAAAGAAATCCGGTGTGAAAGCAGTCCTTTTCAGTTTTCACTTTTTTTTTTCTTTTCAGTACTCTGCTCCGTTTTTTTATCCCTCACCAAAATCCTCTGTTAAGCTTCTACTGTTTTGTGCAACACTCTCTGTCTCTCTTTCTCTCTCTCTCTCTTTCGCTCTCTCGGTATCACCCACTCTCCTTTCGTTCTCTCCCTTCGTAACAAACTTTTGCTCAGCTTTTTCAGTTTGTGTTTCATTTTTTCCTTCTCCGATCCCCTGTTAAGTTTTATTCATGGCAGTCAAAGACAATGGGAACCGTGCACATTTTGGCACCGTTGAGGAGAATCAGAACTGCAGCCAAGGAGCCTGCTGTGATCCAAAAAACTCGAGCACAGCGAAGCGTCAAAAAAAAAAAAAAAAAAAAAAACACCACCCTTTCCTTTGCTTGGTCACAAATTCCACTTTCCCTGTAGCCTGGGCAGTGTTGAAACTCCTCCTCAACCACATCTCACCGCATTCGACCTTTCCGCCTTTTCCCTCTCTTCCTCTTCCACGGAACCTTTTTTTTCAGAACCCGCGTCCAGGGTTTTTTGCCTCCGCTGGTAAATGTGGACACGAGCTGCTGCCCAGGAGGGCAACTGAAGGGACAGTGTTTTTTTTTTTTTTTTTACCGATTATTATTTGACCATTCTGGGGTGTTTATATAGAGCCAGGACTTTGTAGTTGTAGGTTTCTGTGTACGCTCCCCGTTCAGGTCTGGACATGCCTCTGTATTAAATGATTTGATTTTATAACTAAACCTTGTACATTGTGTTCTAACGTGTTGTGTCCGTTTTCTTGTTCCAGATTTTTAACAAATTTTGCCAGCGGAATCGGCCTAGTCCGCCCCCCAAGCCTCTCTCTGTGTGATGGCCGAAGGAAGACTGAATGCTCCTTTTCGGACCGCACTGGTCAGTACCACGCATGCCACCTCACGCCACCTTCCTCTGCCGGTATGCTCCGTTTTCTTCTGCCTTTTTTTTCCCTCTTCATTCTTTGTTGCTCATTTTCGCTCGTGCCTCTCCAACACTAAACGTTTTGTAGACTTACCGCATTTAAGAGTCGCTCCAATATTTGCTCTGGTCTGTCCAAATTCCGCAATAACGGAGAATGAATTTTTATTATTTTTTTAAAATCTTCCCAAAGATTCTATAGGAAATGCGATTGAAATATAAATTCTAAGCTTGAGTAACACTACAGTTAAAGCCTGTCTCTGTGACTCTGTGATATATGTCTAGGCCCAAGGAATAGATTAAGCACTTTAAATAACAGGTTCTGTTGAAGCTGTGTGTGTCCTGATTTGTACAGCATCCGTATTTTCCGGATTGGCAAAAGCACACGGCTAAAACTGCACCAACGAACCCCTCGTTTCTTTTTCCCCAAGGTTGCCTGACAATTCAAATAATACATATTTGCCTTCTGTCTCCGAAACAGGACAAATATTCCCTCGAAAACACAAAACTCGCTTTAAAGTAGAATATATTGTCTGATTTCTCGAATGCAGTGGCAGCTACAGCTTCCAGATTTTTGCTGCAGACTTTACGCTATATGTTGGCAATACAACAGCATTTAATAACGCAAAAGAAAAGAAAAAAATGTTTTTGTATTTACATCCCAGGCCCGAATACAAAATTAATCAAATCTTCATTGTTTCTTCAATGTATAAGAAACAAATTTGGATGCTAATGTAGTATAGTTGGTAATTATTAGGCTTAGAGCTTCGTTTTAATTTTGTGGATTTTTTTTTTAAAAACTTTACGTGTGTAATTCTCGCTATTACGGAAAGTAAAGGCTTGCAATACTGCCGCATTTTTTGTTAGCACCCAGCTAAAACGTGGCCATGACTTTCAACGTGACCTTCACACTACGCTGTTCCTGATGTTGAGGAAGCAGGAATTAGGGCATGCCAAGAATTTACGGCAATATCCGTAAGACGAATTTGAATTTGAAGACATTTGTAACAGGTTTGTATGTAACGTTCGTCTTCACGCCCATTTTTTCATAGTTTTTTCAAACAACGACTCCATAGTTGTTTTCTTTTTTTTTTTTTTTTTTTTTTTTTTTTTTTTGCTTTAACGTGAATTATAATAATTGTTAACGAGTTGTTCATGCAACACCCAGCTTGTGAACTTTTCTTCCTCTTTATAGCTGGAGTCTTTCACTTTGTGTCTCATCTGTTCGAACATGTGTTTTCTCCTCACATGTTGCATCCAGAACATAGCTTTACTCATATCCCAACGCCCTCACAGCATCATGCTAAATATCTCCACATAAAAATTATATCCTGGACGCATCTTTCAGTCTTCTTCCCTTTTTTGAATTTGAAATTGTCTGCAGAATTTGCTAGAAAATGATGTAAAATAATATCTGAAATAGTTGAAATAGCTTAGCACTATTTTCCACTTTAGCTCAGTGTATTAAGGCATGTTTCTCTTTAAGTCCCAAAACAACTTGACCACACCCTAATACATCTTTTGTTAGCGTGCTTCACCCTGGTTTAGAGGCTCTTCTCTTTAACGGTGGACGGTCTGGTAACAGAGAACGGAGAAGGATTCACCTCGTTCAGAGAAACGCTGCCAGCTGCCACAAACCCGTAGATCCGAACTTGTGGTAACTCTGTGCACAAGCTCGCGTCTACAGGTATGTGTCTGCGAGGTCACTGTGACGCCATTCTTCCTCCTACAGCATTGATATAAAGTTTAAACCAGGTTGCCAAATTGTGCATTAATAAGTATCCACGTGGGAGATCCCAATGGAGCCCAATGGACTAATAATATATATTATATCTAGTATAAATATGAGATAAATGTGGCAGATAAAATTCTCCAGTGCATAAATCACCTATATTAATTTCATGTAAGATATACGATTGTTTACTGTTATTCATTTTAAGTGGAATTTCCCAACGCACCATTCGAGATTTCCTATTCAATCGGTGCACTGCTATGAATTTGACATGAGCTTGCGACAATGCAGTACATTCTTTTCAATTCCACATGTGCTCGCCAGATGTTGCATTGATAAACTCTCAGTATAAAGACGGCCAGCGATATACAGATATTACTTTATATCGATAGCCCAGTAGCGCATCACGATGAATTCTGTTTCACCAAATGATGTGTTTTTGCTGTAGGTGAGACTGCCCATGACATTTTGTTGAGATAATCTTATGTGAG
Organism: Tachysurus vachellii; assembly: GCF_030014155.1. Lineage (NCBI taxonomy): Eukaryota > Metazoa > Chordata > Actinopteri > Siluriformes > Bagridae > Tachysurus > Tachysurus vachellii. The sequence goes on from NC_083485.1 coordinate 9,067,008, forward strand.
ATCTGTCAATGGAGAATCAATAGAAAATCTATACGAGAGAGCAAAAGGGTGTTTATTTTAACTGTAAGATTGCCCAGCGGTGCACCAAATTACTGCTATTAATTTCGCTTCAGATCTAAAATCGTAGAGTTCTGTATTGATATTCATTTTAAGTGGAATCGCCAATCGGTGCAAGGATATGAGTTCAAATTGAGAGATGCATTGGTGCGTTGCTGTGAATATGAATTTGTTGTGAGTTAATACAGCAACACAGTTGAGTTTATACAGTAATACAGAACATTAATTGATGTAATTGACACGTGCTTGCTTTGGGATAAGCTAAAATGCTATATCGCAATGCTATGTTAATATATTATGAATTTGATTCATTCCAGTGGGAACTGTCCAGTGGTGCACTGATGTACAATATTCATACACAGACGTATTTAGATGTTAGGTTCTATCTCAGAGATGTTGTTATGATGTTGATGTCAAGCGGAGAGCAAATTACTGCTTCCACTGAAGAACCCTAGAAGTGCCTAAAGCTTGACTCTTCAACTGTGTCTTAGTTTCTGCTCGGTTGCTCACGGATGTGATGTGATGTGATGCTGTTGTCTCGGGATGAGGTAGTAGGTTGTATAGTTTAGAATAATACCATCGAAGATAACTGTACAGCCTCCTAGCTTTCCCCGAGTAGCCGCCATGCGTTCTACTGACTGCCTGAACGGACACGTGCCTCCATAGTAGCATACCGTGATACGTTTTTCTGTACGCTGGATGTTTATTGCTACATCTAAGTGACTGAGCGCAACGTGCTAATGTTTTTAACTGAAGTTGAGAGAACTGTATTTAAATGATTCTGATCTAGTGACATTGACGGCATGATGTTTATTATATTATGACTTTTACGCCATGAAACTTGTCAAAGTGTCGTTTTCTTTCAGTTATGCGCTAATGATTTCTGTTCAATGTTTTTGACTTCTGTTTCTATCCTGTGAACCTTCTGACAATATTATTATTATTAGAATATAATATCTGTGTATAAACATCATATACTGTAAGTGTGGCAGATTTTGTTCACGAGCAGACATGTTTAATGATTGACCTAGCTAAATATCCCATTTCCTAATACGGGTTATGTTAAGAAATGGTAGGTGTGTGTCTGACATTGCT